>NC_084790.1:6540668-6555668 GCF_028858725.1 Colius striatus
ACTACCGTGGGAGGGCACCTACACAACCCAAACAGCAGATCCAGGGCACTCCTTTCCAACAACGTGCCCATCACAACCAACGCACAAGTTCTGCATCCCACAGAGTCTGGTTTTTTGTGCAACTCACTGAGACAAACAAGACATAAGGCTGCAAGTAAAACTCATTAGCAGTGATGTTTCACCAATTTCTTGAGCCCCTGGAAGATGATCATTGAGTGAATCATTATGCGCTGTGGGTTGTAGACTGGAGTTGGACAGGGAAATGGTCAGAACAGCTCTATCAGTGAAAAATACCCACTTCTTTTCCCTTTACAAATTATCATAATCTACTGGTATACCAGCTGAAACAATGGCAGGTTAGCGTCATTCCCTTATATTCAAAATTGCCAATATAAGATATCATGTAATATCGTAATTATACTAAAGGGTTTCGTTGTTGTTATTTTCTTTAACCATGTCATGCACCCAGTAGACTTGCATTCCATTGGGTAATTCCTTAATTAGGCAGATTTTTGAAACAAGTATTATGTACACAACAGACCGTAACGTCTCCTTTGGAGTCTTCCTAGTCTATCAGGTGATTGCATCATTAAGCCACACATGCTACGTAGTAAAAATCCTCATGAAAATTCATGACAGAAACACACTGAGCTTGATGCATGCTAATAAGTGAGAAACACAGAAATTTTGTACTTTGACTTTTAACACCCCCAAAACTCCAAAAAAATGATAAACAGCATAACTTGTTTGCCAGATTTTATCTCTGATTTTTTTTTCAGGCATCTAAAAAAATAACCCAACCCAGTGCTCTTCCAACAGGAGGTCGCACCGCAGCATCTTTCCACAAATTACACCTTGCAACTGGGTTTACTAAATGGGCTTGTAAGGTCCTTTCCACTCTTTTGGGTATTAACAAAACACAGTGAAATAACCAAGAAAATGGTGATCCAACATAACTTTTAGGGTATTTCTTTTCATTTGTTTTGTTTTAAGTACATGATACACATTAAATTAAAAATCAATGGACAAAATCTTATTTTTTGATTGCAGAGTGTGGAAAACTAAAGCTTTTCCCACAAAGAGGAATTCAACTTGTTCAGCCCGCAGTACAAGGACTGGGAAGTGGCCGTTTTCTACAGGAATAAGACATTTCTATGATGCATTTTAAATAGATGCAAATAGCACCTACAATGTGAAAACATTAGAGGAAGAGACAAAAAATACAATATTATATGTTTAAAAGAAATGAGTGTAACCCTTAGATACTCTTACAAGAGAAAAAAAACCCCTAAAATACTAATTAAAGTATTTTCTGAAAAATGAACAAAAAAATTTCCCAAGTTCATAGAGAAAATGAAAATATGCAAGGTAGTAAGGATAACAATACAGTCCCTGAATGTCTCAAAATCTTCATGGTTTAAAAGGCATCCCAATTTTCCCCAATGGTGGTGGCATCTCTCCAGTCGTCCATGGCTAATTTTACACGGAATGCAAAACGTTATTTAAATAGGACGGTGCATTAAACTTCAACTATTTCTGATGTAGCTCTCAAACTACAAACCTATCTTTCTTCTATTTTAATTTTAAAGTAAGTTAGCAAACACTTCCTCCTTAATCCCCAGAGACTATCCATACAGTGACACAAATGTGCAAATTTACGACAGTAACATAAATGCTCCTCCGAAGTAATGTGCAACATTAAGTGAAATCGTTTCCTGGAAAGATATTATAGGTATCTATATTTTATTTGCCATCTTAAACATATCTGGGTCTTTATGACCTTATTTTTAAAATGTATTTCCTTTTTACATTTCCTGGTGCAAATGGACTGCATAAATAAGCAATGTGCTATGAGGCTTCAGACTAGCCGATAAACCCTTTCAATTTTCATGCCAGCTTCTTCTTTTGTAATTCAAATCTGGCTGAAAACTGGCAGCTCTGAAAACTGAAACAAGCACTGCCACAAATACCTTGTAATGCTATCGACCTTGTCTGCCCATGCAGTGAGAAAGGGGGATGCATATGTGTCTGCAGTCATCCAGATAACACAACTCATTTTTTTGGGGGGATAACAGAAGCCAGCCCCGGACTGTGCACCAAAAGCAGTCATTACCAGGCAAGCTGGAGAATAAGTCTCTTCAAAATACACGGCGCATTTAAAAACCATATACAGGGCTCAGCCACTGCTTTCATTACCAATTTTAATTTAGCTCCTTCAGTTTGCCAGCCAGATAAACTCTTTAGTGCTGTTTTTTAATCTATTTGCCACATTTTATGTTTAAGATTATAGTAATATGGGACAGGAGAAGGAATCACTTTTAGAGGAAATAAAGAAATAGATCCGCTTATCAGCGCCCATCAGAAAGTTCATTAATCAGCCAGGCTTTGTGCCCCCTAAATTGAAAGGTTAAATAATCCTCTCAGGAATATTTCTCGGCACCACCGCCAATTGTCCGGAGAGAAGCTGCCATTCACAGCACTCTGGATCGGTGACAGGGTATTTTACCACTGTTTGGACCCCAAACAATGATGGACAAATGGCCTGGCTTACAAAGAAACCTTTTAGTACAAGGATAGAAAAAGGACCACAAGCTTTGAAGTGTGGTGGGGGAGGTGGGTGCGCAGGGAGGAGGCAGGGAAGGAGGAGGAGACTCGTGCATGGGGACACGTATATTTTATTTGAATGTTTATTAGGAGAGTGGCCAAACGCTGCTCTATAGGCGCCCGGGCAGCGGGCGGGCAGGCGCGACACGCACGCACACCCGTGCACTAAGCGTATGCATACTTACACATACATTCATACATTAATCTGAACACAAACATTTGCAAAGCCCGTAAAATCAGGAGATGAACAGAACTAAAGCATGGTTATATTTATTAGCTAATTCACTGGGGATCCCAACAAACCCCAAGGTTTTAATTTTTACTGTCATTCCAGATGATTTACAGCTTCCTTTCTGCCTCCTCCTCTCTCTCTTTAACCTTTATGTTGCCTACTAATCACCTTTCACCATCAGATGCAAAAGGAGGAAGTATGACATTTGAAATAACTTTCTTAGGGGACCATTCTTACTAGCTACTTGATTTGAGGTGATTTTTGATCACAGCTAAAACTGAAAGAAACACAAAAAAACCACAGTGCTGCAGGAAGATACAAGATGCCGAAGAGTGGTGCATCGGTTTGTTAGAAGTGAGTTTTTGCTGGGGTATGTTATAAATAAACAATAATTCAAGGTGGTTTTTTCCCTTTAAACTTCCCAGCAGCTAGGCTTCAATCTGTAAGATCCTTTACTAATGGACAATTTTATAGAAGCATTTTCCTTACATAATCAACATGTTTATTGCGCGTGTTAATGTTTGTCAATTTCCTCCTCATTTTTTTCATGTGTTCTCCATTTAAGAGATATTCTCCACCATATATATTCAGTAATACTGCAATTATTTTTTACCCAGCTTTACCACAAGTGATACTCATCCAGAATATGTCCTTGAAGAAATGTGTGACAGTCTATACACAGCCATTAATGCACAAAAGCTTTTCCACGTGCTTCTTGCACATCTGTTTTTTAAACAACAGCCCCAATTCCGTAGAATTTTTATTTTAATATAACTTGGGACTTTCTGAATAGCCTACATCATCTAAGAAACGGATCAAAAGATTTCAGCTTTCTGCTCTCTCACATCACATAAACAAGCGATTGATCAAACCTGTTTTATTCAAACCAACTTTTGCGTATCTCGGTGCTATTATTTTCCCTCTCTTTCCCTTCTCACACCATCAACAAAAAAGCAGAATTAATTTGACCAGGATCTTATCTGTCATCAAAATAGGTCAGACAGAAACTGGATATCACGTGCAAATCTGGTGCAATTAATTTTAAAGCAGAAGATATTTCAGAGCTATCACACAGTCCACAGAAATCCTTCAGTGTTTGTGTACACTCGTGCACATGCCCTCACCATTCTTTTAAGTGCTAAAGAAAGTTACAAATACACTTCAGAAGAAGAATTAACTGCATAGGCAAGAAACAACCTGATATTACTTTCTATTAGCTACAAGACAAATAGTTCTACAGGCAGAGAAACCGTTAAGTTTGAGATGAGAAAGCAAAAAGGAGAAAAAAACCCAGACTAGCAGCTTTTGGACTCGATCCTGACTTAGAAACTTTGAATCCAGGCAGTGACCATCCGTCATTTGCAAATATATCATCTGGTCTATTGAAAAAACAGTCCCTTTTCCTCTAGGTGTTGCCTCCCTCCTGTCTCTGGGGAATCAAAACCTCCGCCATGCCCCTGCACACAGGGCTGCTGGCACTGGGGAAGGACCAGCAATGCAGCCTCGTCAGGCCAGATGTGGATTGGGCTACTGAGTAAAATATCATATGGAGGAGCAAGTAAAAGTTTAGCACTTTCTGGAAGAGGTGAGGAGACCAGCCAAGGCAGAAGTGTCATGGTCTGCTTCGATGTGAGGTGCTGCCCACAGCAGTCCAGTATGAGGGTGGTTGTTTGTGCCCATTTCAGAGTCGTACTTACTGTTGTTAGGGTACGTTTGTCAAACGTTAATTTAATTAAAATGTAGCATTGAAAGCTAAGTTAAAACTGATGGCCTGACTTCATCTCCCTGGGGCCAAAAATTCTAAAGGGATGTCCTCTTCTTTTGCCATATGTGGGTGCCACAGCGTGTGTCATGCAAATCACCCACCGCTCTGAGACTCCGCCAGTACTGCAGTAAAACAGTACCTACTTAACAGCATATGGCTCTGTGCTACTCATCACTTTACATGGGTCTTTGATTCCTTTTAATTCCCTTTATGCTTGATTTTGCAAAATTTGAAATCAAAATCGGGATAACTCTGTCATGGGGATAGTAACTTTCCCATCCACATGACAGGACCCAACAAGATGTATTAATATTATTGACATGATAGACCCTCTTGGAATTAAATCAGTGAATACTTTTAGGGAATCCTAATCCGTAGATTATTAACATGATCAAGCATAACTTCAGAAAGTTACTGTCTAACTGGTGTGAGCTCCTGGCTGCTCCTAACACACAGATCATTGACAAGATGAACTAGCAGGTCTGGCAGTGACATGGACGATCACATACGCTGCTGCCAGTGCAGTGCTTCGTGGACTGCTGTTGCTAAATACCGGTGATGTTTTACCATGCAAAGCATTTGTACGATAAAGTGCAACAGCTTCAGTGCTACTAAAGCACAAAATCCACAAAGCGGCTACCGAGTGGGCATTTGACAAGCAAGATGCCGTTAGGATACGCTTGCAAACAATTAGTGGAGATCTATGCTCTACTGGCCCTTTGCATATTTTCCACTTTGCAATGTGGAAACGCACCAAAATACACTTTATTCTACCTACTTGGAAGTGTGATTTTTGTATCTTTTAAAATGCCTGACAGATGACAGACAACTTTTGGTCTCCTGTGGAATTTCGAAACTGACTTCAAGTTCTAACAAAACAGAGAGTTCTGAGGAATAATTTTCAGGACTACAAGAACTTTAATGTGAATATTCTTATACAGAATTTACTTCAGAAAAAGGGCAAAGAAATACCTTTTTTTCTCCCCCCTCAAAAACCAGGCTGTTTTTTAAATGTATCAAGATCTCATTCTAGTTTTCAAAATTTATTTTCCTTATTTAGGTGGTTAATAGCTGAAATAGAGAAAATCATTTAAATGATTGCATAAGTTCACCTTTTCAACTGAAGGAAAGAAGGGTGCAAAAGTTACCAAAGTGGCAAGCGTTAAGGAAAAGATCATCTTTTCCCTTAAAAGAACTGCAGTTAATGTGTATGATGGGGAGACATTTCAGCAATGACTCGATTATCCTGTTCTCTATTCAATTAACCACTTATCCAGCGGTTTGAGTGTATGACAAAAATACATATCACAACAGTTTTGGCGTGAGTTGGGCACAGAGGAATGCTGTGTTGAGCATTTTGCGTTTCTGTGTTGAGAACAGAGCAATTCCTGCTCACAGACTTGCGTGGAAAGGACCAGCTCTCTCCGGTCTTTCTCCATTCGTGAGCACATCTTGCCTTCAGGATTGTTGGCGCAGCCTTTTAAAAAGGCCTAATACTGTACAAATAGCTTCCAGAGCATGCAGGGGTTAGCTAACCATAGATTGAAACCTTCAGAATATTAAAATATATTATTTTCCACACCCTTTTGTTTTTCCATCCTCTGCTCTTTTCGTTTTCCCCCTAAAGGCCTAAAATATATGGTTTTGGCAGAAAACACAGAGTTCCTTAAATAATAACAACGTGGATATCGAAGTGAGGGATAGTCTGAAGGATGCCACTTCTCAAAGGCAAGCACTTTGAGGAGGTTATTTGGAACCCCAAAATCAGAGAAATGGAAATTACTTGTTTCAGTCAGTCAAGCTTTTTATCTCTCCATAGTCCCAGTCTGCTTCCAGAAATATATCAAAACGCAATTTCTGGTCAAGATGTAATCAGTCTTTAACCCTCAATGTAACCCTTTTGCTTTATTTTCTGGGGAGACAGATGGGGAAAGGCACGAGACAGATAGATGTTAGAGAAGCAGGCATGCTTTCTACTGTGCTTACACGATTGAGTAAGTGGCAGCTCATGACTGTGATGCTAGAAGGTTACAATACCCACCCCAAATGGCCCCTCAGGTCTGTGCAGTGGTCTGTACCTCTCTGGTCCAGCCTGACAAGAGCCAGAGGTTGACCTGAGGTAATTATCACAATCTCAGGTTGCCAAAGTAGGTATCAACTAGGATCAACTATCCTCTGTAGTAAATAGCTACCAAGACACTATCACTTCCTCCCAGGAAAGAAAGTGCAAGCACAAAGACATGCTGGCATTTTACAGATGTCTAGTTTGAAGTTTCTCTTTCAGCTTAACTGTCATTCCCCCTGCCCATTATTTGGTACTCACAACTGGCTAGGGTTAGTTAAAACCCAACGTTTCCATAAAAAGACAAAACTAAACAGTATGTTTTGTAGATGTTACATATTTATACAGAACTACTACAGCTACTTCTTTTTTTTTCCTGTAGTATTTTAAATACAGTTTTCAAGTAAAAATTGGGAAAAACTCTATCTAGCTTGCTTTTGTCTGGAAAGCTATAGCATATGATTTGTACTCATGAATTTACACTTATTTCAGGATCTCAAATTCTCTTTGCTTTCTGTAAAAAAAAAATCACATCAGAAAGAATACTGTCTTTTGTGAAAAAAACCCGATTTCTTTGCAATAGAGGAAGATTTTGGGTTTAGGTTTCTTAACAGCCTCAAAAATAACTGAAACCTGAAAGAGAATAATGAAGAATTATGAATAGTAGGGGAGAACAAGAACAACGTAAAATACAATCCAAAAGACCCTCTAGACAGCATACCAAACCACCTCTAATATACTTATTTTCTCTAGAATAACTGTGCAGGTCAGGCAGACAGTTCAGAAGTATCTCTGTCACAGAATGGCTCTTGCAAGAACAGTAGGGCTCAAGCTTGAACCATGCAAATAGGTAATTAAAAAACCCAAAAATCTGCCAACTGTTGTCCAAGATCTGCCCTATCTCCTCCCCTGGCTAGAGGCTTGCACAGATTTTCAGAGAATATGAAATCTTCATGAAGCTAAGCCCCAAAAAGCATGTGTGGGGACACCATCACACTCCAGGTGCTCCTGCTTCCCCACAATCCATCGGAGGAAGACTCATTCTTACCCTAAATTCATATTCCTGAAAATTCTAGGTTGCCTTCCCCGTGAATTCTAGGTTGCCTTCCCTATGAAATGTCCCACCAATAGCTACTGAAGTGTTGGCACACAAGGGTCAGCTCCGTGATCCCACAAGATGGAAAAAGCCAGTGTCAATCGCATAAACAAAGTGATGTTTTTACCAGAGCTAACAGAAATAACCTTAAAATGACTGGATCGAAACTGGTGCAGGGCTGAAATATTTAGCATGAATGCGGTGATGTCGTGGTGCGCAGCTTTGCGTCACACAGAGACCAGAGGAGCTGACGCGGCAGTCGCGTTCACCGCAGCAGCCCCATCCCTGTGCACAGGGAAGTCAGGCTTAATCTTCTCTGGAAAATACTTCAAAATCCATCCTTTCCCTAACCACACAAAACCTCTCTGGAAACTAAATGCTCTCTCTCCCTTTCTCAAGCTTAAATATTTCTTACCAGAGTCGTACTTTGAATTTTGTCTTTCTGAAAGTCACGTTTTAAAGGATACAGATTGACTCTAAGCAACACTGCTTACATTTTCATTTCTGAAAAAAAGTGTCAGGCCATGAGGAATTTTAATAATGCACACAAAGAAATCCGAGCGCAAAATTTAAACACAAAAGATGCATTGTCCCTTCATGTCTTTTACGCACAGAGGCCCAAACAGCCAATTCCTGGTTCACCTTCTTTTATGCAAGTGGATTAAAAGTAAGATTAACAAATTGTCAAAAAGCATGTTAAATGATAGCTTCTGCTAGTTAAAAATTCTGATGGTTCTAAAACTCTGTTGGTGGCCATCTTGGCCTAGGAGCTTTAATATAATGAGACTGGTGAAGGCAGGGGATGGAGGAAAGAGTCCTTACGGCCAGGGCAGTTCAGGGGCAGGAAGAGGCTATTAAAAATAAGCAATCCCTATGGAAAGAAAACACCTAATCCAAGCAGGATTTGTGTTTTCATATATGCATCTACATCACGAAACACATTAGAAAAATTGAATGCTGCCCATTTTAGAGACAGAATTTCATTACTCTGTAGATATTTACTGAAGAAGATATTAGTACGGGCAACATTGATTCCTATTTGTTTATTATATCCACATTGTGTTCCTGAGCCAGACTGGCTACATTTGTTTCTGTACACCACACATCCCCCTGAACAATGAAGCAGCGAGGCATACATTAGGAGACCTACACAGCCAGCACATACACCATTTTATATAGAAAAACCAAGAGGGCCATTTGCACGTCTCCTGGGTACCCCCACCAGCACCTTTGTGCAGAAGAGGTTTGAGTTACACCTCATGGGGACTCGCACGGAAGAGGTGCAGCTTCAGGCCTGGTGCAAAACATGGGTTGCTACGTGTTGAAAATACATTTCCACTCTATTCTTCAGTGATGTCATCTGTTGAGTGCAAAGCCACAGGACGACCTACGGGATGGAAGTGGGTCTAGACCCGAGGTCCCATCTGCTGATTCGTGTACAGAATGCAAACAGGTTCCTTCCATGGCATGGTGTCTCCTTGGAAGCTCAGCTCCCATCCTGCTGCCCACTTGAAGCCTTGAGCTGTTACCACTCATGGCAGTTCCCATTCTCAGGGAGAAGGGCTGTGCGCCTCACAACGCTCCGTCGCAGACCCCACACCGAACCGCTGAGCCTGCGACGCAGTGGGATTGTTCCTCCATAAAATGGGATCTGACACTGGACGTGCAGCCATGCAAGCAGGTAGCAGACCCAACTCAGAGGGACGCTATTGTATTTTTTTAAGTATAAACTGCAAAACTGTACCAAATGAATAAAAACCCTAGGGTGCCTTAATCTCACAAGTTTTTCCACTGTTGACTTTTTTTTTTTAATTAGACTATAAACTGACCTCCACTTTAGAATGAAATATTTAATAAATGTCTCTACCTTTACAGCTGAAATCCAAAACAAGAAGAAAAAGGGAATGAAACACGGCCCAGCATTCTGAGGATGAAAAAGCACAAGCACCCCCAACACCCTGAAGATGAAAAGGGGATGTGATGGCATGTTCTTTGGAGTACACATCATATTTATCTGGGTTTGTGGAGTATCTGGCTTTAGGAAGACAGTTGTAAGCTAAGCTTCCTCAAAATCTAGAACAAAGAGCTTGACAAGACCTTGAATGCCTTCTCCTAGAAAAGATATATGTATTATTATTTACACTGCAGTAAGCTATGATTGAAACTGTTTGTCCCGTACTTGCAAATGAAGTCCTTGTGTATTATTTGAATTGAAAATAATAAACCCTTTGACAAATGAAAGTGGGTATCAAAATCAACCTATTTATAGCAAATAGATATCTATATGAAGAAAAACTTAAAATATGTTTTGACAAACATAATTTCTCTTTTCTGAAATAGGAGAAATGCACAGAGAGCAAGCATGATGAAAATGATTTGTAGAAGTTTTAAATCACTATCTTAAAGAGGTTATTGAATATTATTTTAAACCACAGCAGGAATTGGATCGTTCTGCTGACTTTGATTGGTTTTTTTCAGAATAATTTTAGTTAACAGAGTTGAAAGAACAAGTTTAAAGAAACTAACTTCACCCACTTATAAAGCTTTGATTATCATAGAGCCTTTAAATTTAAGCTTCATTGAATACAATATGGTAATCTTTTTTCTATCAAAAGGCAAATTAAAATATCCTGCTTATAATCCTTTTTTTTTCCCATTTCAACTGCTCACAAGATTTCTTGCACTGACAGCAAGAAATAATGTTGGAATAAGACGTTTATGCCCATACAATAAATTATTTGTAATGTGCCAAAATTTGTCACCAGAGCTAATGTAAACAAAACCCTACCACCATCCATAACAGCAGAATGGATTTATTATTTAGTCATTGTTCTAGTCAATCCATGTTTCTGTGCAGGGGCTTCAAGGAGTCAATAGATGGCAGTCCATCTCTTAGGAAAGAGCCAGATAATGAATAAAATCACCAAAAGCTTCACAAAAGAGAAAGGTGGAAGGCTGTGTCTTTTTTCACAAGCATTCACAGTAATTAACTAAGAATACTTTCTATAATGCAAAACATTTAGACAAACTTTGTAATGGTTGTCTGTAAGCAACGTTATAAAAACAGCCTTTTATTACAAACCTGAAAGCCTTGTTTTATTTATTCGAATATGTACCTGCATGTGTGACACTCATGATCAATTTACCAAAATCAATTTAAATCCAGTGGTTGTATCCATGGCAAAAGCACAGGAAAAACTCACTGTGGCCTTAGCATGTTTGATAATAATCAGGCAGCCTCTGCAGCGTCGCAACAACCATGACAATACTTTTTAGAAAACTTCCATTATTTTTTCTTTACATTGTTACCCTGTTTGCACAGAAATTTTTATTTATAAATTAGGAAAATTATAAACCAGTTTCTATAGTGAAATGCTGCTACGCTGATTGAAGAGTAACAGATCTTGACTTTTTTTGTTACTATTCTATAAATACATATATAGAAAAAGAAATTACACGCAATCCTAACACAGAAATTTCAATTCTTGTGAGAACACTGTTTACTTCTGCTTCAGGTGCAAAAAAGAATATTTAAATGGAACAATAAGAGCTGGGACTCAATCATTTAAACAATTCAGTTAATGCAGTTTCTTGAGGTATAACGTATTTTAAAGATCAAGCATGTCTTTTAACAGCCAAACGTGTAAATTCTGGGCTTAATCTGACTACAAATGTAACTTTGAGTCAAAATGAGTCTTCCCATGCAAAAACCAGAGATGTGCAAAGCATTTCCTATGTATCAGAAATGTGGATTACTTGTAGATAATTTGCATTTCACTGCAAAATAAAAAATTATTTCTCACTTACCAGGGTCTGACTCAATGTCAATTTATCTTTGAGTGCCCATATTTGACCACATTTCAAAATACCCCTAAAATGTATGAAGAATTTCCAAATGGGTACTTTTAACAATACACTAGTATTTGTAACTTCTGCATTTTCTAACAAGAACTTGTTTTGAGAAATGTTGAGAAATGTACACTATCTGAAGTGTAAACCCCGAACATTTTTCTACCAAATTTGCAGACAAAATTTTCTACCTCAGATACCTCAAATTCTATCCTAGTAACCAGCTGGCCAGGCTTAAGCTCATATACTCTTTTTTACAAAAATAAATATTATCTACATGTTGATTGCAATTCACTGTTTGAGGAATTTTCAGCATCAGGTAAGACTAAAATTAAATTAAACCTTTTACCTCAGTAAAAGAGAGAACGCAACTTATTACTGCACCTAGTATCTGATTATTAGATTCCAAATATCATAAACATTTCAGAAATCATATTCACATACACCCTTAGGGATCATTATGAAAGACAGTATTTACCTTTTTTTTCCTTCATGCAATTTTAAGAAAAGCAAACAAAAATACTCAGTGGATGCACTCTTTCCTCATAGTGTTTTTAAAAAAATGTCTACACCAATCCTATTAAAAATAAAAGTAAATGCTCAGAAAGGGTGGAGGATTTCCAAGGCAGATCTTTGTTTCAAAATCATTATGCAGAAAACACAAGCAAGAGGTTTTAAGCATAAATTTCTCCTATTCATTGAATTTAGAAGCAAAACCAGAAAAAAAAAAGAGCTTTCCACTACCATGAAAAGGTGGAGGCAACAAACTATAAAGCACATCTCATTTATTGCTCAAAAGAAAAAGCCCATATCAAAGACCCATTAAAAAAAGTAGTGGACAAACTTTTCTACTTTGTTTTGAGCAGACAGCAGTGATTAATTATCTGCAAGAGCTAAATATCTACGACACTACTCTGGATAGCAATGACAGTAAAGATGCAGATGAACAGCAAAAATCCTTTAAAGGTGTTTTTAAGTATAATAATTTTATAAATTAATGTATTCAGCATCTGTAATACCAATTCCATTAAATACTGCCTAAACCAGATATGTACTGTTCCAGGTTCCAATGTTAGCAAAATTTATATGCATTTTGTATTAGTTTTGAGGAACAAAGTTTTATTTTCTTGTTTCAGTGATTAAAGATCAACTAATGCAGGCCAAAGAAGAAGTTACAGCTCTATCCTCACCAATTAGAAATTAACTGTAAAAGTTTATAAAGTGTATTTTGCTGAAATTAACATCTACACTTTAGCTGAGATTTATTTTACTTATTTAGAAAGAAAGCTTTGTCACACACAGTGATTAATTATCAGCATCTGGGATATCTGAAGATGGGATTATTGTTTCTGCTATGCATCTTAACTTAAAATTTAACCCTCTTTATAAGTGTAAATGTGTCATTGAGAGGAGAGAGTGCTGGAAGGCAACTCATTTAATGATTACAATACTAAAATGAAATCTAAAGTTCTAAAGATGTTTAAAAAATAGTGACAGTGTTTCATTGCATTCTCCAGTTCAAAAACTCTTCAGATGTTTATTATCTTCTCACAGAAGATGCTTGTCTATATTTTATGGTCAGCAGTTCACAGAAGAGTAAATAGGTTGGGTGTAGAAGAAAATAAAAAAGGTGTTTCTACTTACTGTTAGGTGATACTGCCTCCATATTTCTGGGCAAGCCTGGAAAATAAAAATATTGATCAGCTAGGAGCATGAAACAAGGTGCTTTACAGCCTGTTGGTTTTGGCATAACACAGTATCCACCGGTGTCGGTCACAGGAAAATAAGAAGCTTAACTGAAAGGGTCTGCATTTCAGCTTCAAAAACCTGGCTAGACAGTTTAATTGAATTTTACACTGGTTTAACACACTCCCTGCCATTGTCAGAAAGCCAGTAACAGTTTTCTCTCTCCCCTTCTTCTCTGAAGGTTAGAAGTTTGGGAGAGTAATGTGCTCTTAACTGTAATAAGTATTAACACTGCAAAACAAACAGAAGTGAATTTAAATTATACATTTTGTGACATTTTAAATTTACATAATATTTTGGAAATTAAATCACAAAGTACCTTCCTCTCTTGTAGGAACAGAAATATTTCAGTACTTTTGTACATATCTCTATCCTAATCAAAATATAATTGTTACATGTGATAATCCTCAGTAGTCTAATGTCAGATGAGTTGTAAACAAGAAGCATAACAGATTGCTTTAATGTTTCTATTTTTACAATGGCTTGCTTGATTTTTTAATTTTTTTTTTTAACTTTCCAGACTTGCACACAAACTTCTAAGTTCAGCCCTTTGCACAAAATTTTGCAGAGCAGATTTTGAATCACAGCAACAACACAATAGACCTGAGGAATATACAAGACAGGAAAGGGGAAAACGTGGATCTTCTTTAAACAAAATCAGAATGTATTAATGACCAATGAGACTGAGGTAACTGTCTCAGGGGTTCTTAATATTTTTACAAATTTTACAGTATTTCTGTCTTCTGCTGTGACTCTCAACTTATAACCAAGACACAGAAATAGTGGTACTTTGTTAGCATTTTAGTATTTAAGAGTGAGCACACTGTTACTTCAATGGAGGTCTTTCACTTTTGTTTGAAATGTTTACTTTTTTATTAAAATGGCTTCTTAGTCATTTGAACAATTAGCAATTTGGCTTGCCAATCTCAATTTTCAGTATTTTAAGAAATATTAGCTATTTCGTGGCTTCTACATAATGTGCTGTAGCTCCGATTTCAAACATTGAGGCCTCATGACTACTTGCAAATGAGTATTATTAACATTTCTTTAGATTTCGAATAAATTTTTCACTCTTGCCTAAATTCTTGCCTTCTTTTATTCTGACAGAGCATGTTAATTATAAACCCACCACCCAACATCCAACATTAGCAACTGAATCTCTCAAAAAATGATCCAAGTTTTTGACAGTCACCCTATGACATACACGGTATGTTTTTCCCGGATGTGATGGAAACGATATTATTTATTATTCATTCCGTCAGTAACACAATTTTCTGTAGGAAAATCTACAATCTGTTCTGTGTAATGGTTCGACATTTCTCCTCTTACTCAAATACTGCATGTAAATATTGGAGCTTTATATTAATATTTCTATAAAGAAAATGTGTGAAGTACATCATATTCCTCACAGAGGAACAGGCTACAGCATTTGACAGTTTGAGCACACTCAAGCTGTCTTTGAGTGCAAACAAAAGGATTTTCCTCCTTCGCTAACTTAGGCAGGATTCAGAGGTGTGATACATAAACACTCTCTGGTGTACAAAAATATTATCAAAGACCTTGCCTTCTCTCTCAAACCTGTAAAAGGCTTCCACTGTACATGAGACTTTTGCTGGTTTAGCAGAGGGGTAGCAGGCAGTTATTTA
>NC_084790.1:8060668-8213168 GCF_028858725.1 Colius striatus
AATATTTGCCCACATCCAGCAAATTGAGTTTAACCCCAGCCATCAACACAGTGCCACACAGCCACTCTCACTCCCCCACCATCCCACAGGAGGATGGGGAGGAGAATCAGAGAAGACAACCCCAAACTTGTGGGTTGAGATAAGAACAGTTTAGTAAGTAAAATGAAACAACAACAGCAATAATCATAGTAATAATGGTAATGAAAATAAATAGAAAAAGAGAAATAAAACCCATGAAAAGACAAGTGATGCCTAATGCAATTTCTCACCGTCTGCTGCCTGAGCAGGGATTCTTCCCTCCCCATATAGAAACTCCTCCCAGTTTCCATACTGGGCATGGCATCCTGTGGTATGGAATACCTTGTTGGCTAGCTGGGGTCAGCTGTCCTGTCCATACTCCCTCCCAGTTATTCATCCTCACTGGCAAACTATGGGAATGTGAAAAGTGTTTCACTTAGGATAAGAACCAATAATTAACAAACATCAGAGTGCTATCTCAGAATTATTCTCACACTAAATCCAAAACATAGCGCTGTGCCAGCTACCAGGGAGAAAATGAACTCTGTCCCAGATGAAATTAGGGATACTTTATGCCTTGTTTATTTTGTGGTTTCATCTAGATGCATCAGGTTTTAAAATGCTTTCAGTCTTAGAAATATCCTCATCCTTGAAAGAAAGGTATAATTCAATTTTTCCATGTAAGTATATATCCATCTATTTAATATATTCCCTCAAGATAAATACTCTTCTGAATCTATTTTCTTCTGTTTATTAACCCTTTATCTTCAGATATTATGCTGACCTTTAGGCTGTTAAAATATTTAAATTATTTACAAAATCTCTTACTTATCTCAGTAGCATCCCAGAGAGATCTGTCTATTTCATAGACTTCAATAGGAAATCCCCTTATCCTTCACCAGTCATGCTTTACTGTGCACGGAGTAGTTGCAAGTTCTCTGTAAATGTAAAATTCCCAGATTATAAATTTTTAAAGATATCTCTGCTTGCAAATCTAGCAGCTTTGCCAAAAAGAAGGGAACTGCTTTAGTGTGTCTCCTTCCATGTTTCTGCCTTTTCTTTTTTCCATTTTTCAGTATCACTGGTATTATCACTTCCATTTTGGCTTCTTACAGCTACCAGTCCAAGTCAGAGAATTTACAACAACAGTGGTGGATTTGAGTAGGAGAGGGTTTTATTTATGGCTGGCACAAACATGGGAAAAATTTATACCATGCAACACATTTAAGCCTTGTGTCTTCCCTTTTGACATGATATTAATTTTATGGAACTATTTAAAGGTATCTTACGCAGACTCCATCATTTTTTTTCTACAGATACTTGCCCAATTTTAATCTTTTTAGTGATACCTATAACTCCTTATCTTCTAATAACTTTTCTATGGATGTTAGGATGTGCAGCTTTACAGTGAAAAGAAATTTCAAGGCAGACAATGAAATTCTATGCAAACACTTTTTATTCTTATTACTCATCTTTTGTAAGAGAGAGATCAGAGTCTTTTTTCTGACAGGAGAATGTGTTTGTTTTCTGCAGTACCACAGTTGGGTTCTAAACACTGATGCATTATTGTGCATGCAACCAAGAAGCAACATAGGGATGTTAAAAGATTGCTGGTGACTATGTGATGTAGAAGTAGTAGGTATAGCTTTTATTTAACTGTGATTTGTATGAGTGTAGGATAAAAATGAGCCAGGCCTAAAGTCATTTTGTGCTTGACCTCTCATTATTATGTGAGGTGTGCTTGACCTCTCTTCTTATGCTCATAAAAATCTTAACGTAGTCATTACAACCACTTAATCTCTTCCCCTGAAGTGACTCAGTTACTAAAAAATCTGGTAAGTAGATAGAAAAAGCATACTATTACAAGATGTCCACGTCTGTCTTCAGCCATATTTGTGACTGTTTCAGATATTTCAGAAAGAGAAAAACTGGTGCTTAGGATGAGATAGACATTGTAAGTGCCAGCTGCAGCAGACATTGTAGGTTTTATGGTCCTAGGGGTCTTCATAATTTCTAAATCTGTCATTTGTTTTAAAAATACTGAATAATTAAACCCATTTCAATACATTTTCAACAATTTATCCTTTTCATATTTGATCCCAGAATAAAGCTCACATGATACTCCACAAACATGGAATGAGAATATGATTTGCCTTGAGCAGAAATATAGAATTAGAATTAAAAAAAAAAAGAAAAGAGAAACATTGCACCAACTTTGGCTTCATAGTCTGATTTATTGTAATAAGCAACATTTTAAAAATTTATTTGGCACCTCTTTATGCAGAAATTATTCTTTTTCTTTGTTCTGATTTCTAAAAACAAAAAGTGCATTACCAGGAGTTCCAATACAGCATGAACTATTACATTTTTTAGGGCTATTGCTGCTTCAGATCTAAACTAATCAGAGGATAGAGATTACAGACTCACAGATGACAGAATGATTGGGTTGGAAGGGACCTCTAAAGATCATCTAGTCCAGCCCCCTGCTAAAGCAGGTTCCCCTCGATTAGGTCACACAGAAACATGTCCAGGCAGGTTTGGAAACCTCCAGAGGAGGAGACTCCACACTCTCCCTGGGCAGCCTGTGCCAGGGCTCCCTCACTCTCACAGCAAAGAAATTTTTCCTTATGTTCCAGAGAAACTTCCTATGTTCCAGTTTGCACCCATTACACCTTGTCCTGTCACTGAGCACTACAGAAAAAAGGACTGACCCCAGCCTATTGACACCTGCCCTTTAGATACTCATAAGTGTTGTTAAGGCCTCTCCTCAGTCATCTCTTACCCAGGCTAAAAAAAATTATTCCTCTTTCAAAAGCTGAAAATTACATTAATTGATATGCATTTTGCCAGATGCAGTAGGCTTCACCTATATCTGTTTTTTTGGGCGTCTTCCAAATCTTCAGATATGATATCTGGATGACATAGATTTTATTGGCTTTATTTGGTATATTTGGTGGATAAGGGAGAGGAAACATTAAAAAACATATCTATTCCTTATATATATTCCTGTCATGAGAAGATTTCTGAGATTTCAAAAATGTTCCCATCCCCCACCAAGATGAAATCCAAACCTTTTAAAGTTCATCACACAGAGACATGAAGCCAGGAGCCTGGCAGGTGGGGATTTTACTCGTACATGGGAGACCCTTCCTCTGTCACTCTCTCATGTCTCCTGTGAGTCATTTGAATTTGAAAGATACAGACTGTCCCACAGTGACACTTTCTTTCTCCTGTATTTAGGAATTAATAAATTCCTCACTGAATTGCTGTATTACAGTCCAATGGAGTGCTGCACCTCGTTCCTTGTTCTCCCCACATCCCCGACCAAAGTGGCAGCAGGGGTGTGATCCTTGGTTCTTGCTGGCAAAGGCCAACTTTTTTAACTGTCTGAGGTATTTTCTTATTTCCAGATTTGAGATGTGTTTCCTGTTGAAAATGATGTAAAAGTGGGTATATATCTATAGAAAGTTTTACCAAATTGGTGTTTTCTGCATCAGTAAAAGTTGTGAACATATGTCTTCACGACTTTCCTGGTTGCAGATCTATGCACGTAATCCCAAGAAAGTTTCCAGTTCCAAAAATCAGTGGGAATAAATATCATTTAGATGATAGCAACAACAAACCTGCACGCGTCAATAGATTTTACATGTCTCTAGTATTTGCATGGTGTTACTGTTTTGTTACAAGTCTTTTTCATCAGCCGTCTCCTTCCTGCATTCCTGACATCACATAAATCTTACACCACAAGACAGCCTTTTTGCTTTATCTGTTGAATAATGCCATCCTTAGTTTATGTGCCCTACAAAACAATGCCAGAAGAAAGTTTGGCAAGTAATTTGCCAAATGTTATTCTCACCACTCTGTTAGGCAACTTCACTGGAGTATACATAAAATGTATATTAGATGTATTGTGCCTAGATCATTTAAGTTTTATCGTATTATATTCATGTTTGGTGAGGGTTTTTTGGGCCACAAGGTTTTGGCTATTGCAACATTAACAGATTAATGAAAAATAATGCATTTATATTAAATAAAGGAAAATTCCTCAGTCACTGCTTGCATTAGTAAAGCCAGTATTATAATTTAAATTACTCTGTTGGGTGAATTTGAAAACTAGAGCCTCATAATCTTTAAAACAATATTTGTACAACTTTTTAGCTTTCCAAAAGAATGTCAGAATGGAAACAGTTACATCAAATACGAGGTATATTAACATGTTTCAACATGCAATATTTCTGTTTAATCAACCCCCTATTTAGCAAGTATCCTAAATATGTATCTTGAATTATAAATACTGTTTACAGGTAAAAGATTTCCATGTGTATACACATGTTGAGCAAATTAATGAACATTATTTTAAAATGTATTTAATACACAGCTTTATAAACTTTTAATAAGTGCTTTCCTAAAGAAGATTTATGTATCAGAGCTCAGCATGCTATTCTGTAGAGCCACTAGTCTATATAATGGGTCTAAACCAGATGAAATTTGCTTTTGTTTATTCGTCTTTTTCAAATTAACAACAGTTTAAGAGGTGTCCTGAACTAAGCAGCAAAAGGTCTTTGCCAGCTTATTAAGGAGAGGTATTGGGGAATTTCTTCTAGCTCTCTCCCTTACCTTGGTCGCTAGATATTTATCTGCATGACTGATTTCCAGTATTTTCAGTCCTCTTTTCACTTACCCTTCTCTTAGGATTTGTGACTTTTTCATTTCTGGATGTAAATATTAGTTACACTGATATCAGTAATATCATCCTGCATGGAATGAACTGGAGAAAATTACTGGGTTTTTTAGTTCCAAATATAAACAAATTGTTTCTTTCTTTGTTTGTTTCACATGAACTTTTCTGCAAAGGATTGCAATACAGCAGTGAAAGACCAAAATGGCTAAGAATGAAGCATACTGTAGGCAGAGATTCTGTTTATGTATCTTCATCTCCGCTGCATTTGTTTATTCACCTGTTTGCTAGTCTGAAATTGATTTGTTAGACTATGTAGATTATTCTTCTCTGAGATGGTATCTCTGCATCAATTTCTTATTGCATTTTCAGTCTGGCCCTTGTAATCCTTGCAAGAGGGTTATACAACCAGTTGCTAAGTTTTGAAAATAAAGTAAGAAGCAGCTGCTAGGCTTGTTGAATTTGTTTGTTTGTTTCTCACAATGGAAACCAGCCAGTTTATCCTGGACTTTCTGTCTCTTATTTTTGGCATATTCTTTCCCAATTTTTACTATTAAAGAATTCATCCTGACTCAGCATTAGCCATTAATAGTCTTGCCTTTTAGTGCACAGTTTCCATATAGTTGCCTTTCAAGAATGAACTTCAGAGTTGAAAAAACATACTGTAGATTTCATTATAGTACAGATGTTTTGTTTTGTTTTTTTTTAAAGACACATAGACACTATTCACATGCTGTTCATTATTGAAGGGACCACATTTACCCTGTGTCAGACAGGGAAATGAAGTACTGATGTGCAGTTACAGTTGTCTGATTTGGGCTCATTTACTTCCCTATTTCAGCTATTAAAAGTTACAGTCACTTTGATTTTTCTACAAGTGCTTTCGTTCACTAGCAGGAGCTTTTGACACATGTCAGAAGAGCCATGACTGCTGCAGTCCAAGCAAGGGAATTTTCCACTGCCAAAGCTGTGAGCTGGACAGGAGTCCAGGACACTCAGGGAATCCCACCTCTCCCACCACCAAGACTGGGACACTTTGGTCATCAAATACACCTTCCAAGGGAGCCCTGCTGAAGAGCATATAGTCATGCCAGGAGATATACCCACTGAAAGTCAAATGGGTATCTTCTGGTGGCAGCAGAATTGTGTTGAAGCATATGTAGGTGTCTCTTTAATACCAATAAAAGATAATTATCTTACTTGTGTATGATACTGGGATTATATTCCCCGTTATGTGGTTTTTCCTTGTGTACCATCTTGTGATATTCTATATTGGATTGTTGTCAGCATTTTCCATAAGGCACTCTCTCCTTTTGAGACAGTGTGTAAATGTACTATCTTCAAAGATTATTTAAATTGCAGGCTGAAGGTTTAGAATATGTAAAATGCCAAAATTAAGGTCATCTGAGCAATTTAAAGCCAACCCGCAACAGTACAGGTATGGCCTCCTTCACTTGAGTCACTACCAGACAAACGCAGTTGAGCAGCTTGCAGAGCCGGGAGCAGCTTGCTTAGTGCTGTCACTGGCATTTGTCTACAATTCTCTGTCACACCACATAGAAATATCCTGATACTGTCTTTAGTTACATGAATGCGTAGTAGTCAGAGCCAGATGCAGCTGCATTGTGCGTGACGAGGGACAACTGTGCCATATGGGACAGCACTAATGATGGGACTAATCTGTCTTTGGTAGGGCTGCCTGCTAGAATTTCTATAGGTGTGAAGGAGATGTGGTGTTTGCCTGCCATCTGAGGTGGCCCCACATGGTATGGTGAAACAGGGTGAAACAAGAAGAAGCTGAGAGCGCTGGGACTGCTCAGCCTAGGGAAGAAAAGGCTAGACCTTATCTGTGAGTATGGGCTGAGAGAGTAAAGATGATGGTCTCCTCAGTGGTGCCCAGTGGCAGGAGCAGAGGAAATAGGCACAACAGGAATGCAGAAATTCTGTCTGAACTTAAGAAAGCCTCTTTTTGCTACAAGGGTAGTCAAACTTTGGACCAAGTTGCCCAAAGAAGTAATAAAGTGTCTGTCCTTGGAGATAATCCAACAGGACGCAGCCCTGAACATCCTGTTTCAAGTGGCCCTTCTCTAGATGGCACCTGTGATATCCCAGGACAAGGCATGCTTAGTCCTCACAAGGATTCTGGCCACAGGCAGGCAGGAGTAATTTTCTTTTTTGTATGAATTTGAAAGAATGTAAGATTTTTCAGCAGCCCATCATTTGCTCAAATTTGAATAAAACCTTTTGATATCAATAATTCCTGTCTCTCCTAAATGTTCTCCTTGGACTGCACATCGTTATCTGCAAGTTATGAACTGAGTGGAATACTTCTAAGAGAAATAAAATTAATATTTTTTACAAATTCAGTGCATCGAGAAAATAATATGTGTTTCCAAAAAATTCATCTTCATATGCTAGCTCCATAGCCCCTTCTTAACAAATGGAGGAAGTTTCTTGTTGACAAAATATGATTTTTTATATTGCTAAACCACAAAGCTGTCAAATTATCAAATATAATTTCTCAGCAGATATAGCTTGTGCTTGCATTTACAGAAAATACATATGCCCCAGTATCCACCTTTGAAAGCTTAATCCTTTAAAGTATTTATATTGGGCTTTCAGTATTCATTATGGTAAGCCTTTGTAAATTGAAATAAAAAGGGAAGAGGTTGAGAGAGGGAACAAATAGTCCATGACCTGAAGAGCAGGATATTTTAAATAAATACATTTTTGTTTCTTAGCATATACCACGTAATCACACACAAGTAAAACTTAACATTTACTGAATGGAAATCTTATCAGTACTGTGGTCATCCTTTTGTGAATTCAGGCTTCTCAATTTTCTTGGAAAATTATATTAATGCTCAAAATAAATAATTTCATATGATGATGACCAAGTTATTTTAAATTATTGGAAATACTAAATTATTTGAATATTTACCTCCAAGCACTTGGCTTAGACACAGTGTTATTGATCTCCTTCTTCCATAAAATTGGCCATCTTGAATGCCTGCATCACTGCTTTATTACTCGCATGAGCATATAGATGTTTGCTATATGTGTATGTATTTGAAATCTTATATGCCTTTGCACAATCAAGCATATAGTGTTCTTAATTCAGAGAGTCTGATAAGCAACTTCATGGATGCACTAGAGATTTTTTGGGATAGTGTAAAAGAACAAGAACAAGACACACTTTGCAGGAAATAAGATTTATAAAAATTATTTCTGTGGCTGTTGTTATAAAGAAATAATTCTTTGTGAGTTAACTTTGCTTAAGGTTCTAAGCAGTTACGCTAAAGGAGAACATGCTTTGGCCCAAATCTGAGTAAGACCAGCAAATTGAGACTGTGTAAATTATCATTACTAGGTTTTGGGGATTTTTCTTTAACTTAATTAAAAAGCAACATTCAAAAATCAAAATGTTTTGTACTAAACATAAAATACTTCACACATATTTGGTTATCTGAAAAGCTAAAAATATTAGTTTGGGTTAAAAATCCCTAAATTTGTGAAAATTAAAAAATATATATTTCATCTTGAAGTATTGTATTGAATAAAAATTTACATCATTTACTTAAAAAGAAGTTGAAATCAAATGCTTTCACAATGAATTTAAATCTGTAAAGCTCACCCTAATTAGAAGTACTTGACAATTGGCAGATCATTTAAAGTCTGCCCTGTTATTCAAGATCTTTCAGATGAATTTTTTCACCAATTCAGGCTTCATCTTGCAAAATCATTCTAGGATCCTGCTGATAGATGTGTATCTCTATAGAATTTTTATTCTTTATGCATTCCATCATATAATTCTCACTAGAATCTACTCAGATATAGTAATATGTCCCTGTTATAAGAAGACACATACTCTGTGACTGGATGTGAGGTTGTAGGATGCCAGAAGGACAAGGTCTGGGACAGGAGAATCCTCATGGGAATTCAGATACCGTTTACCAAGAGGAATACTAGTGGTTTAGATCAGTGTGGGAGAAAACTGTTAGAAATCTGTGATTTTTCTTTTTGTAACTCTTTCTTACTTTAGGATTTATGCAAACTAAAATCCCAAATTGCTTTTGGGAGTAAATATCTAGGTGTTCAAAACTTTGGGTTTCATTTTACTCTAATGTTCATCTACTAACAGCTTGCCTCTCTAAGAAATGTATAACTAGTCTTCTGTTAATAGTTTAGTACATTGCCTTTATCAGTCTGTATTGTTATCTAGAAATGTCATATATATATATACACACACACACATATGCATACATATATATATGTTTTCTCACTTAAGTTGGAAACATTTTCATTAAGGTCATCTTTCTGTTTTTTATGACATATTATCTATGACATCAACATCATTGTGATGTAAATGCTGTTGAACCTAGAGTAGCAGTATAAAAGTTCTGTAAAAAACAGGGAATCTCAGAAAACTGAACATCAAATTAAAGAGACATCCTGCTGCTGCTGGGTCAGCATGAGCCTAATTCTCTGAAATGTCCAATGCGGTTAAGAAGGAGTTGTAAGTACGCACTGAAAAAAATGGAAATTTAACTTAATGAGTTTTTAACAGAACCAACTGAAATGTTGAGGATATAGATCTTCCCAATTTTCTATTGTGTTAGATTTGGGGGGGGGGGGGGGGTTAAATAAATTTAAAAAAAAAAAAAAAACAAAAAACCAACTTCAGAGAAAGCTTCACCCATTGTGATATATTCCCACTGACTGTAGCTCATGGCTTGGTGCTGAAGAGGCTTGATTCACTGTTTTTCAAAGATGTCAGAGGCTGGGTAAAAACTGGGTAAATACTACCTCTCCTTTTTTAGTGCAGCTAGAAGTTGTCTCAAATTTTTGCTCTCTGCCTTCTGCTGCCCTTGACAACATCTTTCTGTGTTCTTGCCCTGGAAAAGGATCTTTCATCATTCTATTCCAACACTTGTGAAGTTTCTATTTCAGTTCAAAACTTCTTCAATATCCTTCTAATGCCTTAACTTCATAGCTGGGACAGGTTAACCTGTGACTCAGAGCTCTATTCTCTTCTCTTCTTGTGACATACTTTCTGAAATGTTTCCCATATACTGATTTCTTCAGTGCATTGAAATGCTGCCTGTTCTTTTTGTTTGCTCTTTGGAAGCAGGTGCATAACTCTGTTGATCTCTTAGCTGTGTCTCCACTTTTTTTTTTTTCTGTCTCTCTCATTCTTGTAGCATATAGATATTTAAGAACATAAATAGTATTTCTTATGGTGTTGACCTTTATATTCTCTAGGAAGTAAATTAATTTATCAATGGGGAAAATTCTGGGAGGGCATTTTTCATGGTACTTGTGTATATGTAAGAGCTTCTGCAGGAGAGATGGACTAGATATTCTCTAAAGGTCCCTTCCAACCCTACCATTCCGTGATTCTATGAAATTTTCAGGTGTGATTTCTTTCAGAATATAACAAATGACAATGATGTTCATATAGATTGTTCTGACAATACAACTTTGCACTACAGGGGAATATTGTTTATTTTGAATAAAAACAAGTGAACAGTTTTGCATTAGGTCAACCTAGAGACATTGTCCCAGTTGGTGTGATTTCAGGGTGACTATCTCTACAAGAACATTTTAATGCCTTGATTCATTCCTCTGAATCTTGTTCAATAGTGCGGTAGTTGTGTATTTGATGACTGCCTGTGTCCTGCTTTTTTAAATGTCCTTCGGGGCAGTATGTGTTTAGTAGAAAAATTAAAGAAAGATTAAAAAGGCTAAGAAGTTTACTACACAAATGACTGGCATTTTTGAATGGTTATTATTTAAGGAGTTAAAATGTTAGTTGCAGTCTTAAATAAATTATTTTAACCAAATGCAATCTGATTAAAATACCAGAGACTTATCTTTTAATTTAATACTAGCATTATAAAAATAAAACATTACCCTCTGCCCCCTAATAGAAAAATTTTTCAAGACTTGAGATTATGGATAAACATTGGATTTAGTTGGCTGCTTAACATTGATGTAAAATGAATTTCTTGGTCTACGATTTCTCATGTTACAAAAAGTGTATTTACAACTGAAATATGAAGTAAAACTTACAGAGATGTCTATTCTTCTATTACTTAAGTATGACAAACAAGTTACCAGCTGCTGAGATTTCTTGTCTCATGGTGAAGTATAACATGCTAGACACTGATAAAACAATTGTTTCACTCCTTGCAAGAGCTTAATTCACAGCTGTGTGACTGATGAACTTCAGGAAGCAAAAATGTAATTCATTAAAATATTTCATGAGCTGATAGCAAGATATTATGTTTTATGTAACCATGATTGCTCTACCCATTGCAGCTCAGTGTAGAGAACATTACTGACTTTATTGACAGTATTCAAATAAATTTAAATGTACAAGTCGGTTTTGAATTACAATAAACATTTACATGTACATTTAAGTGTATTGATTGACCATACAAAATTTCAACAACCATACAAAAATACAAAACTTCATGTATTTTTCCATCTCAGATATAAATATGGCAGTATAATCCAGTACAAACGGATAACGGTTGTTTGAAACAAAAGTACTTTAATTCGGTAAAGGTCCTGTACATGTACAAGAATACTATGTGTGATGATGATAAAAACAAAACAGCAAAACACCTGTCTCTGCTTTGTCGCTTCCTTCTTTCTCTGTCAACGGCTGGCAAAACCATGGTCACTTTCATGTAGGGGAGAGATTAATGTGTCGCAAAATATAGTCCTGTACACCTGTTTATATAAATGGATGTATTCAAGCAAATTATGAGCAAGGTTAGCACATTGCTAAGGAAACCTGAGCTGCAACTATTGGACCTCCTTGGGGCACAGCATACTTCTCCCCTTGCTCTTTGTTAGCATGTACATACACAAGCCAAGCCTCTCTTGCCTCTTATTTATGAGGAGAAATAGAAGGCCTCCCAGTACCAGTTATCTTCTTTGACCTCATGATCTAAGGTCTAGGCCAACCAACAGAAACCTTCAGTGATTCCTGCATTTATCTGTGCTGATACCTTCTGCTGCATCTATCCAAAAAATATACTGATAGGGTTTTCCCTTGGTCAGCCACGTGCAACACTGAAAGAAACCACATACAAAAAAGAGTTAGTAGGCAATTTGCTTCAAGTCCACACAGTGTGTCATCCACATTCTTTGTATTTCAGCATCTTTTGAAAACATTTCAAATGCTGAATTCTGTAAGCACACAAGTAATATTGGCGTGAAATCTTGCAATGCAACACTTAAGATTACAAAGGTGATGAAAATTTAAATATTTCTTTTAAAAGAATAATGAACTGAAAGTTTATGGAAACTTGGACTTATTATGGTTATATGAACTAAGCAAAATGTAGATGGGGATATGATGGATTGGCTCAGATAATTCCAGTACCCTTTGGAAATGCTGATTTTATTTGATTTTCCAGGACATAGCCAGACTAAAATAAAATATATGCCACTTATGTATTTGGAAATTTCTCTAAGACTAATAATTTGAAACAACAGAGGTGTGCAGATTGGCTGCTCAACTGAGGAAGTTTGCATTTTGAAAGTAATTCATGATGTCTGAGGATGCAGAGAAGGCCGAAGTACTGAATGCCTTCTTTGCTTCAGTCTTTATGGCCAAGACTGACCCTCGGGAAGCCCAGTTGAGCAAGGATAACAGGATGGCCAGGACAGCAGAGGACTTGCCCTGGGTGGAAGAGGAAGAGGTTAAAGACTTGTTGGCCAAGCTTAAGGCTCATAAGACAATGGGTCCTGATGGGATGCATCCTAGAGTGCGGAGGGAGCTGGCTGATGTGATTGCAAAGCCCCTCTCCATCATTTTTGAACAATCATGGAGGACAGGCAAGATGCCTGAGGATGGTAGAAAGACCAATGTCACCCCAGTCTTCAAAAGGGCAAGAAGAATGACCCATGAAACTAGAGGCCGGTCAGCCTCACATCCATCCCTGTAAAAGTGATGGAACAACTCATCCTGAATGTTATCACTGAACATATGAAGGATAAGAGAGTTATCAAGGGGAGTCAACATGACTTCACCAAGGGGAAATCCTGTTTGACCAACCTGATAGCCTTCTATGACTGCATAACTGGCTGGCTAGATGAGGGGAGTGCAGTGGATGTCATCTACCTTGACTTCAGCAAGGCTTTTGACACTGTCTCCATAACATCCTCATCAGAAAGCTCAAGCAGTGTGGCTTGGATGAGTGGACAGTGAGGTGGATCAAAAGCTGGCTGAATGACAGAGCCCAGAGGGTGGTGATCAATGGCACAGAATCGAGTTGGAGGCCTGTGGCCAGTGGAGTTCCACAGGGATCGGTTCTGGGGCCAGTCTTGTTCCATGTTTTCATCAATGACCTGGATTGAGGGGACAGAGTGTACCCTCAGCAAGTTGGTTGATGACACCAAACTGGGAGGACTGGCTGATTCCCCAGAAGGCTGTGCTGCCATTCAGTGGGATCTCGACTGGCTTGAGAGTTGGGCAGAGAGGAACCTCATGAGGTTCAACAAGGACAAGTGCAGAGTCCTGCATCTGGGAAGGAACAACCCCATGCACCAGTACAGGCTGGGGGTCAAACTGCTGAAGAGCAGCTCTGCAGAGAGAGACCTGGGAGTCCTGATTGATAATAAACTAAACATGAGCCAGCAATGTGCCCTTGTGGCCAAGAAGGCCAATGGCATCCTGGGAGTATCAAGAAGAGTGTGGCCAGCAGGTCAAGGGAGGTTCTTCTCCCTCTCTCCTCTGCCCTGGTGAGGCCTCATCTGGAGTCCTGTGTCCAGTTCTGGGCTCCTCAGCTCAAGAGGGACAGGGAACTGCTGGAGAGAGTCCAGTGCAGGGCCATCAAGATGATCAAGGGTATAGAACATCTTCCTTATGAGGAAAGGCTGCGGGAACTGGGGCTGTTCAGTCTGGAGGAGACTGAGGGGAGATCTTATTAACATTTATAAATATCTAAAGGGTGGGTGTCAGGAGGTTGGGGCATCCCTTTTTTTCTATAGTAGCTAGTAACAGGACAAGGGGTAAAGGGATGAAGCTGGAACACAAAAAGTTCCACTTAAACATAAGAAAAAACTATTTCACTGTGAGGTGAGGGAGCCCTGGCACAGGCTGCCCAGAGGGGTTGTGGAGTCTCCTTCCTTGGAGGTCTTCAGGACCTGCCTGGACATGTTCCTATGCAACTTGATCTAGGTGAACCTGCTTCTGCAGGGGGGTTGGACTGGATGATCTGTAAAGGTCCCTTCCAACCCCTACCATTCTATGATTCTGTGTTAATTTCATTCACATTCACCTTACTTGAATTGGCTAGTTGGATTTGTACCAATTACTATTGCCAAAAGAATTGTCACACATTTTAGATATGTTCCATTTTAGACAAATTTTTGAATAGTAAACGTCAAGTCTTTTCCTACTTTAATACAAACACCTAATTTCTCATCCTACTTGAAAAGGCAAAGATATATTGTGGCCTTGTTGTATACTGTCCAGTAGTCTTTTAAAAAACAATAGTGTCCCCAGAATTTAAGCACAAGACTTAAAAAATTTCTCCATCAGATGAGGAACCAGGTGTTTGTCAAGCTCATTTCCTAGATCTTTAATTCATGGATACTGTTAAGTGAATGCATTGAAGACATTCTTATCCTCATTGGGCCTGCTTAAATGCTTAAAAAATAGACTACTTTTTCATAAAATGATAATGTAATGTATTAGTAAAAACTTGTTATAAAGTGAATACTAACGAATGGTGAAAGTAGGTGATACTGAAGATTTTTACCAACACTGGATGACATTGAAGATTTTTACCAACACTAACGTTTAAGATTCAATGAAATGTGCTGACAAGTATGAAGTCACTATCTTTAAAAGGAATCTGCTGATTTATTGTTAAGTTTCCATTAGCCAAGACTGCTAGATTTCTATCTGCTGCTGGAGTAATACCTCCAGCAATAGCTGTTTTGAAAGTATTCCATTTACCATGTTCAGTTGACGTCCTCCTAGGTAAACAGCTCCTCTACTTAAAAATATGCAACAAATCAAATTAATTAAAATTAATCAATTCAACTCGTAAAGTGGTGGTTTTGAATGACTCTGAGGACCATAAATTCAAATTAAGGCTTACATGACTTCTTACTAGGATGGGAGAAGCTCCTTGGTACATAAGGAAAATGAAAAAGGGAAACCGGTCACCTTCCTTAACAGCAGTCACTTGGGACACTTGCAAAATTGACTGTGCTGAGGCCCCATATAGCCAGGTTTTCTAAACGTGTCATAAACCACAGAATGAAGCAGCCAGTCATAATAGCAATTAATTGTACCTCATATTAGTATTCAGATAAGGTTAAGTATGCTTGTAGTCACATATGAGTGGAGTAATAGGAAGTTAATTATTGCAAAACTGTGATGGTGGACATAGTGTTTATAATTTTATTCATGGTCTGCTTTGCTTTGCTTGTTCTAATACTACTTAACTTCAGGCAGTAATGTGAGTTGTCAGATTCCATTTTTAGTTACAAAAATGCAGACCATGCACTATTGTCAAGAAAGATTGTCCTCTTTTTGCAAATACAATGAATGCAATATACCAAAATATAACCATTCTGTGTTATACTTTATTTATTCACCAGTCTAAACTTGTACATGGCTTCTGTTTTTTTCAGTCTGAATGAGGCTCTAACAAGTGTGGGGACAGGATTAAAGCAGTGCTCCTGACAGTAGTTTCCTTAAAACAGTCTTTGTTCTGCTGCTTCTCTATGTTTCTTATTTTACAGGATCATCCTATGGCTCATTTATAATGTACTGGATTTAATTTTTGAAAATATAATTTCAATATTTTTGCTCTACCTTTTGTTTTCAGCTGATCTGTACTACACTTTATTATCTACTACACTTTATTATCTACTTAAACCAGGAAGAGATTGCTAATAAAGAGATATCAAACTTTTGAATATCTACAAAATGTGTAAAAGAGAGAGTGAGACACGTTACTGAGCATCATGTAGGCATAATTAGAGTGATATACAGCTTAGCTGAGTATGTATCAGCACTACTTCTGCATTTGTTATCCCGATTTTCTGCATGGGAATACTCCTAAGGTTTTGTATTTAATTGACTACTAAAGAAAAGCAAAATCATCTTCATATTCTTTATCAGTTTTAATAGTACTAGGACTTCATCGTAAACTAAAATTGAGTATTCACATGGAGAAAGGGAAGAATCTGACATGTTGTTTATTTCATGGAGTGATAGGTACATCTGACAGTTAAAGAAACAAAGAGCCAGTCAGTTTTGCAGTATTTTTCAGTGCAAGTGAATAATGACAATTCCCATGAAACATTTGGGCCGGACAACATGTGGTGTTCAAGTTTTCACTGGAAAATTAACAGAGTGTTGAGAGCATCTGCTTAACTTCTAAAACACTTGCTAGCTATCCACTTTTTGTCTGTCTGCAAGGCTTCCACCTCTACTAGAAAAATAAACTACTATGACAATAAATATAAGTAAGATTTTGTGGTAGTTTTGAGAATTTGTGTTACAGCCATACCAGTTCCATGGGGCAAGATTTTTGGGGGTTATATTCTGCATGATTCAGTAATCTCAACTGTTGCACCCCACTGTGGGAGAAGGCAACCATTTGATAGTAATGAAGTTTGCATTGAGTTGCTTTAAAGAAATATTTCTTTTTCTTTCAGGTGGGAAATGAGAGAATGTGCAGATCTTGAAGATGAGGAGAAAGTTATGGTGGAACATTTAAAAAATGTTTATTTGACACAGAGCACTCCTACCTCAGAGGATAAAGAAGAATAATTACCTTGACAGGTTTCGGGTAGCACCTTTTTCTGAATTCAACTTGATTAACTTAATGGCTTAGTTATAACTGACAGGACTAGAAAGCTCAGGAATATATATCTTGAGTAGGAGTTTTAAACAGAAGAATGTTACCCTGTTATTGTCTAGTCACCCCATTCAGACAGCAATTGTTCACACATGCATAAGGTGAGCAACAATATATTAAAATGTCAATGTCACAAAACAAAGAAGGTGTATCTTGATACTGTGGAAGCATAAACCTCAATGACAAACCAAGAATTGTTTTAAAAGTGTAAAATCTCACTCTAAAAATAATGCAGCTTTGGACACGTGCTAATCAAACACCCTTGCCATGCTTCCATTTTGGAGTCAGAGTTGGCCTGACCCAGGTTAGAATCACTCAAGGAGCTTTTCTTTCCTTTGGTGCTTATGTTCTAGTTAATCTTTTCATTAAATCACACAAAGTGTATGAAAAGGGACAGTCATGGGCCATAGGTCTGCAGTACTTTGTGAGTTGCTCCAGGATGAGTGCAGTTGGACACTATTCTCAAGCAAAGCTGCATCACCTTTATTGCCCTCACAAATCCTAACTTAACACCCAGGGTAAGTTAAGGCTTAAAAGACACGTTACAGAGAAACTTGTTATAGTCTTTTGAAGTTTTTGAGAAGCAGCTTTTTATTTAAAAGAATTATCCACAGGCAGTGCTCAAAGGACTGTCTTAACAGTGAACTGAGAAAATTATTAAAAATGCTACATTTCTTTCTGATACATACAGTAAAATTTCAGTTTTCAAAGTAAGCCCTGTCTGATATAAAAATTTTTAGAATATTAAATGTTTTTCTTTTCAGTAAAAGTTCTTCCTCAAAACCAAACAGCTGAGTTAGACAACTGGCTATTGTGACAAGGTTTTTTTTCTACAGAAGCTGTGGTTAACATTTCCTTAGTTTATCCATTATTTTTCTATTTGTTTCTTGCACTGGAAGTCCAGGGGAATTACTTCCTCTGCCTGATGAAGGTCCCAGGAAAGATTTTGCGAGGGCTGCAATCTGAGTTGCAGCTATTCCAGTTCTATCACATCTTACAGATTTCATTAGGGACATAACTCAGACCATCTGAATAGGAGGAAGGCACCATTTTTCCTCAAGACTTCAGCAATGTCATGATCAACCATAGCAGTAAAGCTGCTGTAGGGTCTAATCTGAAATGCAGTTTATCCTTAATTGCTTTTTTTTTTGCATATTATTTGACCATTTAAATGAAAAGGGAAACCTTTGCATCTTACCAGTCTCCAAATATCTTGTTACAAGACTGCATCAACAAAAGGCACTGGTTCTTCAAGAATGCTAAACATATTATTTAAAGAATAAAACAGACCTTTTCCTTTGTTGCTGATATAATCACTTCAGATCATAAAGACTGGTGTATTTTACCTTTGAAGATTCGTTGTGGTCTTAAGGCTTAAAACATGGCTACAGGGATTGCCTATGATGGCAGGTATGGTATTCTGTCAAATGAGGTCCACATTCTCCAAACCGTACTAATAATGTGTTAGTGCACATAGAAGCTAGAGTTTAGAATATTATTTCCTATTTTATCAAGATCTATTGTACATATCAACTTTGTGTGTAGTCATATAAAGTGAATTTCTGTCTACGCAGTGAAACTGACTGAAATACTTTTTGTGAAAAGCCTCCGCTCTGGGAAACACTGATTCTGAATAGGATAAACTTTGCAAGTTAAATAAGCTAACCCACACTATAAAACCTCACTTACTCTGAAATGGGAATGCCCATATGGAGAGTTATTCCAACCTGGTTATTATCCTTTAAATTCATAACACACCTGGTTCTGGAATAACCTGTTAACAGTCGTGTTAAAGAAAACAAAAAAAACCCATTCACATGCACCTTCCTCCCTTCTCTCCCTGAAACACTAATGCAGGACTAAGCCACCAGGTAGAACTAGGGCTACTTCTGTCTTTCTTTGCAAGTGTATACTTACAATCCTTGCCAGTGTGGAACTGACAAGACAGAATAACTAGCCTGAATAAAAGCTGAACCTTTCCAAGTATTTGGACGTTTTTCTTATCCAAACCTTACTCTCCATATATGTCTTTTAGAGTATCTAAGGGCAAGCTACTATGTGCTTGAAATTGAACTTGCCCCTCAGTCCTTAGTAAGAAATAGTAGGGCTCAGTTTATCAGCAATGTAGTGATCCTATTAACTGACCTTTAGGGTATAAAAGAAATTACCATCTTGGCAACATCACTTAATGCTGAATTGATGCTTTTGCCACACTCACATTTGTTCAGTAAAATTACAGTAATAATAAGCTGTATAACTAAGATTGCTAAATAACATACTGTTAATTTATCAAGACTGCTTACTTTAAACTTAAACCCTTAATTGAAGAAAAATTGAGAGACAGTTGAAAGAGCTATCATTCTTATATTGTAAGGTGTATAAAATTAAGAGTACTTGCAGAACTGATTGCTGCTTTCTGTGGCTTAATAAAACAATAGTTCTACATTCATTAAAAAGTTCTGCTCATTCCAACATTGACTTCAGATTAATTTCATTTTGGAAAGTGATGGGTTCATAAAACTGCAATGTTTTGCTTTTGTATTTTATATCCTGGCTCTTTATCACTATTAGTTGATCACAGAACATCTCACATGTACACTTAGCTCCAACAGATGAAGGCAAGAGGAGACAGATCTGCTGGCTGCAGTGTGGGCTCTGTGATGCATGACCACTTCAATCTGACTGTGTCAACTGATCCTGCAAAAGCAGTCAAAAATAAGGATTAAGGTCTGTTGTACACAGGCAAAAGCTGGCTTCTGAACAGGCAAAAGCTGGCTTCATTGGCTCAGCTGAGTTAGCTTAAAAGGAAATTGTTATATTATATAGAAATTCATTTGATCACATAGCATAAACTGAGTAGCTATGCATCATCATTAATATTTACACCTAATTCCCATTTAACATTTTAGTACACTTAGCCCTTTATATGAAACAGGCTTAAATAACATGGCATATCTCTAATTACATTTGCTTAGTTTCCAGTTCAGTGTGCTCCAAATCTTAATATCTTGCTACTTTTGACAGGTAGGTAATATAATTAGAAGCAGGGCAAAACTGAGATAGCATCAATAGTAATGAAACTCCAAAAGAGAGGAGAGAATTTTGGGAAAAGACTGGCATTGAGATATAGCTGTTTCTTTCAGTGACTGCTGTCCTGATGCCCTGGAGATCACACTTTATTTCAGGCGAGGGCTTTTGTAGAGACCAAAGGCAACATAGCTATTTGTTCTGGAAATATGCACGGAGACAAACAGATATTCTCTAATTCATCTGTACATCTTCACAGCAGTGCAATGTAGGCATGAGGCTGTCTTCTTCCAATTAGCTTCCTCTGACAGAAGTATTCCATTCCCCTCTCAGCTGAGAGGTCTTCACAAAATACCACTCAGTCTTATCTACAGTAAGATACCAATTATATGCTGATATAAAACTATTTTATGGAACTCAAAAATATGTGCAATCATTTTTAGTGACAGCCATAGTCAAACTTCCAAGGCAACAGCCAAATGACTGAGAAATTACACCCATTGCCCAATTAGGCATGAAATGAGAGAATAGCTTAATGGCAATGGGGAGATTTCTAAGCAAGCATACAGATCTTGAGGGGGTGCAAAGCTGCTTTTCTGTAGTAACTGTTCATGTTGCAAACAGCGGCATGAGTGGAAGCAGAAGCTCTAAAACTATTTTAAGTGTCAGGGTCAGTTTGCATTTTCCTCTGCCTTTAGATTCCAGCACTTGCAAAGCAGACTAAACCAAATGAAATTGTCAGGCAGCTGTAGAAGGAAAGCATGCAAGTTCTTGAGCAGGTTGAGCTTCACTGAGGGCCTTGCGAGAGTCATTAATAACATGATGAAGGAATCAGATTATTCCTCTCCAGCAACAGCATTTGAGAATAGACTGGTAGCTATTATTGCAGCATGTGAAATGATACACAGCTGATAAAAATCACTCTAAAAGGCAAGGAATCATGCAAACAAACAAATATAAACACAGCCCCCTTTTTGTTTTCTTTTTTCCTGAAAAAGTAATTCCATAATAAGTGTCTCAGGAAAAAGCAGCAATTACCAAGTGGGAATGACATAAAATGATCCTGTGAATTAAGAGTGTAGTCTGAGTTTAGTTGATAGCTATCCCTAAGATGACAAGGAGCCACTCAAGTCATGGCCAGTGCAAATTTGATGACTACTAGATCAAACTCTCTAGATACATGACAACTTCAGCTGTTAGTAGGTTGCAACCAGTTCTGAGGAGATACTTTATAGTATCTCCTAGTAAATAAAATGTTTTAATGTTAAAATAACTCCTTATCCAATTTATGCAGTAAATTGATCCAAGTTCCAACAGACAACTATCTCACTGTCTACAGCCTGAGTCACATCTAATGTCAATATTCAGTAGGTATGACCTTTTTCAGTTACTACCTCTAAAAGCATGCCATGTTTGCCGTGCACACTCAGGATTCATACTTTGTTCACGGCGAAGGTGTGCTGCAACAGCACATAATTATTTTTCTTTTCAGGACATTCTTTTATTATTCCTCTCCTAATAAATACATCAATTAAAACTACTCCTGTAAAATAAGCACTCAGTCGTTAGAAAACACCTGAGGAATGATTACCAATCCATGCCATATGTTCTATAAGATAATTGTTAATGACATGGTCATATATTATTTGTCTGTAGATGAATTCACTAGAGTACAAAGTATGGTTATACAATCAACTTTGGAAAATTTTTAATTCCTTTAAAATCAGTCTGTGTTTTCTATTTAGAAAGTCTAGTAACTTTTGGATATTTAGTCTCCATAAAGCAATCATATGTCATAGATCTTTGTGTGTCATCTTGATTCTGTCTCGTTTTCCCACTCAGTATAATCTTTCAGGCATCCCTGATGGTTAATGTTTGTTATAATTTAGAATGTGGGTACAGCTGCCACTCAGTTAAACATGGTAGCACCATGGTGAAAATTAATTATAAATTAATCTTCTAGACTGTCCTGCAGACTTAAAGCAGTGTAGGTGCTTTATGGGTAATGACTTCAGGTTTAAGGTTGTCTGAACACTCTCACTCCTAATGTTCCACCTGAACTTTGTAATATCTATGGTTTTTTGCCATTGTTCTAAACTACCTGTGTTACCTGAGATAGAGGAAGCTATTTGTGTACATTGCTGTTTGGGAGTTATGTATTTTGCCCCGGCTTAATTTTCTTTAAATTCTCTGAACTTTTAATTTACACTTAGAAATCCATAGCACATCTGTTTTCACAACCTACTAACATATAAATACACACTAAAAAAGCCTATGCCTTCTCAAACCTGGTAAGAGTCTTAGGGAACAAAGAATTGGATAAATATTTTTATTAAACCAACAAACTGCAAAGTTATCATTCAAGAAATTTTATAGTCTTTTTCACTTGAGTTTTTACAAACTCCAGAAATAATACCTTCAAGGAGTTGTTTGCTCATGTTCTTGACATTTTCTTGGTATCTTTTATACAATAAATGTCTTAAATGGGTTTTACCATGTAGATTAAGGTTATGCTTTCTCTCTAGAGAATGGAAACAACACTGGGGAGGGTAAGAGGTTGAAATGGCAGGTGGTTTTTGTTCTGGCGTATAGACTAGCAAAGATTACTTTCTACAGCAAGCCAGATGTGGCTTTGGGAATGGAATAAATCTGGGCAAGAATCCTACCTGCAGGTATGCATTAACTTCAGGAAACTAATGCCTAAACATGTGCTACGAAGACTTTCTTCAGGGACAAACCAATCAGATCTCTTCAAACAGCAACGGCTTCTATTCCAGTTAAACCTCCCAAATTTCACACATGCCCATCCACTTTGTGACTGGATAGAATGATGGAGGTTGTTCCATTAATGCAATGTAAATATGCACTGACAATTATCTGGACTCCTCTACTCTCCAGAAAAATAATTAACTAGAACATGATAGACTGTTCTTTATTTCCAACAATAATGCAGACTTTGGATCAACACCACTGAGCCAGACTGTAACTCTAACCAACTTCAGTGTTCTGACAGATACCTCTACACTTACAAGTTAGAGCACGTGGTTTAATTTTTCATGTTTTAAAGGTGCCATACATACCTGTTATGGTTTTTGGATTTGTGAATCAAAACCAACCAGTTCTATAGCCCTTCATTTTCATTCCCTCCCCTTCTCACCCTTCCCCAATTATGACCATACCTGTCGCTTCCAGATAAGGCTGTGACTGTACCTTACACAGCAGTGTACAAAATACATACAAAGCCATTAACTGTTCCAAAGAGCAGCCAGTGCACACAGGTAAGCAGTTCCCCAGGCACAGTTGAGTGACACTTTTTGGTTAAAGCTTTTGCATTTTAACCCTACACCCTTCAACATTTGGGCAGGCCTCCAGTCTGACAAGCCTCAACGTGAGACATACTTAGTCCTTTTCTAGAGCTTGATCGCTTCCTTTTGATTTTGTTTGTTGGGGAGGACATAAAGGACTTTTTGCTTATTATTATGCTTATATTGTTATGTTGATTCTATTGCTTTTGTTGCTGGTTTGGATTCTTCCCATCTGGACTGATGATTAGTCAATACTTGAGGGTTATAAAATCTGCTTAAGTAGTCCAGGCATTGATAAAGTCACTGTAACTGCCAATAGCAGAAGTAATTTGTGAGTTTAGTCTTTGTGAAAGTGTCTATCATGACAATAAGCACTATAGGAATTACTTCAGCCTAAATCTCTCTACCTAAATGGTCTATCATTAACACGATTTCTTAGTTCAGCTTTGTCAGGTCTCTCCCTGATGACCACCACATTCCTTCTATGGTTGGAAGTGGGAAGAACATTAAAATGCTGGTTATCTTATGTGCACTGCCATTTTAGGTATCTTATTTTTCCAACTCAACTTGAAAAGGGGCACTTAAACTACATAATAGAAAAGGTACATGCATTTGCTTTTTCATTCTATGTGTACACAAATTGTTTAGATGACAGTTGTACTTTAAAAAAAAAAGTTATATAATACCCTGGAGCAGTCATCTGCTGTAACACGCATAATTTATTCAAAAATCATTTGCAGAGTTGAGGGATTGATAGTTTGGAACAGAAAAATTATAGGCATGCTAAGTATGTTCATGCAAAAATAAATCATGCAATCATATATTGAGATCCAATATTTCAGAATTCAAAGTACAATTAAATTGTTTGCACACGTAACAGCAGTGGAATCACTTCACAAGGTTTATGTCATAAACCCATATATCTACAGAGTAAATAGTAGAACACAGACTATAAAGTTCTGTCATTTGCATTGCTTTCAATCTTTGTTTCATTCCACCAAAACTTTACATATTGGCCTGGCTTTTTTTTTTTTAACAACTACATACGGGACCAAAGAATTAGGAGTGGTAACTTGAAATATAGATCATATATATATTTAATCTTTACAACAAATACAAAAGCAGTAAGTGAAAAATAAAGACATAACAGACTGTAAAAACTCTCAAGAACATATAATGAAGCATAAGAGTGAATGTCATGACAGATTTATGTGCGTTCAAGTTTCAGCAAAAACTGCTGAAGACAAATTTGAGAATATTTGTGTATCGTACTTTTGGCACAATAGCAGGAACCAAAATAAATTATCCAGGAATAAGACTTCAGAAACACATGCAGGGTGTAAACAACAAGCCGAGTAAGAATTTTGAATGAAAGAAAACTTTCAAGCCAAAAGAAAGAGAGGTTTTTCAGCCTTGCAGAGCACTCAAGAACAGGATTGGGGTTTTTTTTCATGAGTTTTCAGTATTTCAATTTTTTTTTTTTTTTAGAAAAGTTCTAATATTCCTGTGAAAAGTATTTCTCAAAAGATAACACATCATCTCTGTCAGGAAAGCTAACAAATTTTTATTTTTCATGAAATGCATTCTCTGTATTTATGCACTATACATGGTACACAAAAAGCCTATTCCATCGATGTCAAGTCAAAAGAACAAATGAAAAGGAACTACAAAGGGAATTCGAAAAAGATTGGGTCTTTTTTCCTTCTCGTTATCTTTTCTTTTGTGCTTAGCCTCAGAAGGAATTTTTGTGTCCCAAAATACACAGGATAACCTTTCCCAATATTTTTTTTTGTTTGTTTTTAATCTGTGGAAATAGCAGCTGTCATTGACAAAAAATGTTTAAGATTTAAAAATGTATATGTTTTCCAGTTCTGTGTCAGACGAGCATGGTTGAAGTTTCTCAGTAGTGAGGCCTCTATTGTGCAAACACATTGCTTAGCATTAAATAATTTTAATAAAGGAGGTGACATGAGATGGTCAGTAGGCCAGAGCCAAAAGTACCATGCATTTTTTCATGTGAGTCTTCTCTGCTCTGAGAACCTTTGCATGTTTTTGTCACAGCAAAGGATTCCTAAACTGTATCATATCCTTCAGTTTCAGGATTCAGTGCAAGCTTCAAGGGGAATAAACAGACCACTCCACTTTTATTTCAAATGTAAATTCACCCCATGTAAAATAGAAGCAATCAGTCCCAGCATACTTGGGTGCCCCTGTTGTGAACAGCATTTTCAAGGTTTAGTGTGCTCTTAGCCAGCAGTAATCTGACTGAGAACTAAAGATGTTAATACTTCACACTGTCAGGTGCTGAAAGCAGAAACATAGATACTTCTGAAGACAGAGCTGTGGTGTTCTACCAGCACTGAACCACAGGAGGATTTAACAACTGCTTATGAAAGTTGCATTGCAGGATAGCTATTAAAATCAGACATCCTACTTGCTACAATCATCTATCAGCTGCTTCTAAAATCCTGCCCACCTTCTGTGTGTCATCTGGAGGAGATAAAGTTTTAATTGTGAGCGGGTGGTATAGAAAAAATAGAAAAAAAAGACAAGGCGCCTTCTGTCATTCCAAATTTCTTGTCCTGTCTTGCTTTCTGTTTCAGTGTCTTTGTGCCAATTAAAGTTTTTCAGGCAGCTTTTAAAAAGACAAAAAAATATAAATAAAATCAATAGAAACAAATAAAATCTAAGACAAAGAAAAGCACACCTTAAAGAATGGGCATAGAAAATACTGCATATTGTAGCTTTTTGTCTTTTATGCTTTGGCTCTTTTATCATCCAAGTTTCAAATAATTCCTTGTTCCTTGGTATCCATTACCAAATGCTTTTTTGTCTTGTTTATTCTGCATTTATATCTATTACCTTAATAGCTTCCGTGTTTCCACTAAGCTACAGCTATAGTATTAAACATCAGAAGCTCCCATTTTGGGGTTCAAAATGGTTTCATTCATAATATTTTCATTCAGCTTTTCAGTTCAATTTTTTGAGTTGATGAGACTTGACATTTTTTTCAGCCATTTGAAATAAGCCTTGTTAAAGCAGTATTTATGTTACTGTAATAAGAACTGTCTTCAGCCCATGATCACCTGTCATAGACACGACAAATATTTGGTTCCCCTGGTGTGCTCCTCTTTAGATATGATGATGAAGCCTTAAAATAACTTCTCCCATGTTTGATACAGATCTTTTGAGTTACATTTTTTTCCCTCTAAATGTAGGGGAAAAAATAGTATTTTCATAGTGACAGCACTGAAAATTTCATGCTCTGTCACGCAGGCTGCAGCCCTCAGTTGAGAGCAGCTCTTTTCATCTCTTTGCTGCAGATAATACACTGGCAAAGCCACTTACCCAGATTGGTCTCTTTCATTGGTCAGATGGCCAGTTCACCTCAGGTTCCCTTCCTTCCTTCCTAGTTTAATGGGCTTCTTGAAAGTTGCTGGCCCTTGTTTCTGAGTTTGACTTTTTTTGCTTCCCCTCTGCAGTGTTGCCACCATGTGACATGAGCAGCAGTTTAAAATTTTCCTCTTTGAAACTCCTTCTCCTTCAAATTCAATATCCCAATTGTTTTATGGGAAACGAACATCGTCTCTGGCCTTTGTTTTACTATTTATATTTTGGAAAGGATAAAACAAAAGACATGGTAACAGAAATTACTCCTTTAGGGAGTAAGTCCAGGTAAACATGATAAATGCTTAGTTCATTAGAAAAAAAGAGAAATGCCTCTCCCCTGCAGATCCATGACCATCTGACTATTGCCTTAACCATTGTGGCAAGACACAAAAAAATCAGGTCTCGTGAGTTATTCAAGAAATCTTAATGTCCCTAAAAGAGACCTCTTTCCTCCTCATTTACCCTAACTAATGAGTTCACAGAAAGTTTTCTGTTCTTTCAGGGTCTGGCTTTAAACCTCGTGCTGTTAAATTTCATCCCATTTCTCTCACTGTAGTCAAGACCATTACTCATAATACCTTTCAATTTAGTATCATCTGTAAATTTCATGGATGCACATCAAATTCTTACCTCTGTCTCATTTTTTACTGTATTGCACATAACATGTCCAAAAACCAATCACAGATCCCAAAGACTTCTCCCGCTTATTTCTCTCCTACCTGACAACTGCCTTTCAGCTTTTGCAGTTTCCTCCTTCATCACTCTACATCCACTTTACCAGGTAATTCTGGTCTGAATTATCATAATCTTGACTTTCAGTGGCACTTTCCATGGAGAATCTGTTCCTTCAGTTCAGTTTAGATATATCAAGGCATTATTTTACTCATGTAAGAAATTGGGATCATACTGGAATGACACGATCTGCTCTAGGTAGCACCACTCTGCAACTTATCACACCTTCTATTCCTATCTTTGTTCACACGTATGTAAAAATCTGGTGTGACTCTGTGTAGCATTGAGTAACTGGGCATTCTAAGAGGAATCATCCCACTTGGTGCAATTCAGCTTTTCTATGCAGTTTTAACCTGCCTATGTTCCTTATGCTTCCTTTACAATTATGGGAGCTATCTAGATTTGAAAGACTGCATAACAAATGCTGAATCCACCCATCAGTTTTAATTAGGTCTGTAACCTTCTGCAGACTGGCACACACTGGCAGTCATTAACAACGTGCTGCCCAAGACAGTTTTAATTACATGACCACATACTCAGTTTGCAGGGGACTCATTTCATACACCACACAAGATGGAGAGTGCTAATGTAACAGCCAACAGTTCAATGCCTTCTTTTTCTCTGCATTCTTTGAAATGGAGCTCCATTTACCAGACATCGGTAAAATCCTGGGTTTTGATAATATTTTATGGAACTCATTTCTACTGCATCTGAGTGTTTCAAACTTTTACTTTCAGTGGGGTAATTTGCTTAAATTGGGAAGTGAAGTTAATGCAAAGCAGTTTTAATAATCTTCAATGCTCAACTGAAAACAATACAGACCTGATTTTTGAAACATCTGACATTCTACAGCACCTTGTGTAGGTAAATCAGAGTTTCCATCTATTTTAAATGTAATTATTCACACTTCATATTTCTGAAAATTGAACTCAAGAACCTTACTGGACATCTAACAAGCAATAAGCAAACAGGTCTAAAACACTGGTCTTAAACAACACATCCATACCTATCTATGAATGCTGTAGTATTAGAAAGAAGACTGAAGAAAAAACACAAAATATTTTGAAAAAGAATCAAAACACTTCATTTGTTTAGGTATAACATTAGGCCGGCATATTAGTGTTTTTCCTACTATTGGCCTATTACTGGTATTACTGTAGATGACAGAAGTCTTCATAAAGACACCAGAACTCCAGAGTCCTACATGCCAACAGAAGATAAAACGCCCAGCTTTCAGTGAATTACTAGTTACCGCATGTTATCTCTGTTTCCTCTTCACTGCTGAGATTCAGGAGTTAGTCCTCTAACAAGACTTGGAGACCTCTCCCTTTCAACCTCCTACTTGTTTGCAATATGAAGAGCTTCAAATCTATGGTCAATCATTCTTTACTGGTTGAGCACACCCAAATTCCCTTGTCCCTTGCTATGGTAAACTTTTCCTCCTTAAATCCTTCTTGGCAATTACAAAGAGTTGTATCAAGACCATGGCAAGGGCACTTCTTTAGCTGTGCTGCTCACACAAGCCACCCCTAAAATTTGTTCCTGACTTTTACGTTCCACCAACATAGTTTTTGTAGTTCTTCAGGTTTTGTGGGTTTGGTTTTTTTTTTCTGGTGGGAGCTGCAAGAGACGCAGAATGATGGTGAATCAGATAAATACCCAACAATAACCACTTGACTGCTTTTAACCCAGCTCAGTACTAACCAGGTCCATTTTTCAACTTTACAACTTAGCAGTACTGGCAAAGAGAGACAGCATGAACTTCCAGTGAGAGGACAGGGCTGCTTACATCAATAGTGTTACCGAGAAGTGCTCACTAAACAATGTGCAAGCCTGATTACTTCTGTTCCACCACAAATCACACCCAGAGTTGATGGGCTAGACCTCAGTCACAACACTGTTGTATGGTATCCTAAATACTTCACCAAAAGATCACTAATCACTACTTCATTCTAACATTGGGAAATACAGGGAAAATACTGTCTCAATACAAGAGGGTCAAAATAGAGGAGTATGCCAAGACATTGTAATATCTTCTGCATCAAAGAAGAAATTATATTTCCCTTACTCCTGCTGTGGCTGTTGCAGAAAGGCACTGAGAGCAAAACACACAAGCTTGCTACCTTCAGCCTTAACAGAGAGAGCAGCTGCGAGCACGCTGGGTGAGAAACGTTTTATCTTCTCCCACGTAGACCTGTCTATGGCTCTTGTTCTCTGCATTTGACCAGTAGTCATGAGCAAGAGCTAAGAGAGAATGAAAGATTTCAGTTGCATGCATGGTACACAGTCTGTCTTAGTTGTACTTGGGATAAGAACAGCTCACAACCTTCCCGTGGAGATAGAGCCATAAGAGGTGGAAACCTCTACTGAGGATCTGCAAAATGCAGGTTTGCAACAGTGACCAATCGTGTAAAGTTTTCAAGGCAGCAAGGCAAGGCCCCCCAAAATAATGTGCTTCCTCTTGTAATGCCAGAGCAAGGGTGCTGGGATTGGCGAAGCAGTCGGTATTACAGAACAGACCCATGCAACCCATCCTCAGGTATTCCTGAAAATGCCTGAATACACCTAGCGTGAGAAATTTTATCCAAACCTTCCTAAGCTATCAAAATAGACACTTAGGAGTGCAAACACGACATTCCCGGCAAGACCGACCTGACCAAGGAGCACCGAGAGCAGCAGCCCCAGGTCTGGAAGCCGTTACCCGCCTGCTCCCGGTCGGCGATGCCCGGAGCCCGCCGGCTCTGCCCTTCCTCAACTGCCGCCTCCCTCGCGGGGCGAGCAGGACCCTGGCGTTAATTCCGATGCAGCTTCCCAAAACCTGCTTCCCTAGGGGAAGCCGCGGCAGAGCCCTGATAAGCTTCGGGCCCGCCCACCCAACGCCTCATCGGGCAGCGCCAGCCGTCAAGGTTTCTCCGGACATAAGGCCGGGGCCACGGGCAAGGCCAGGGCCGGAAAGGGATAAGAGGAATGAAGGGGACGGAGGGCCGAAGGGGACGCGGAGCGCTGACGGAGGAGGGAGGCCGCCTCGAACCGCCATCCTTCCCGCTCCACTTCCGGGTTCCCCGCCGCGCCCCCGGGCGCCGACGTCACTGCGCGCGGACCCCGGAAGTGGAGCCGGACGGGGGCGAGCGGCGCCGTGCGCGGCGCCAGGAGCCGGGACGGTCGCGCGTCCCCCCGGTGACGGCACGTGCCAGGCCCGCCCCGCCGGCACCGGGCGCCAGGTACGTGCTGCGGCGCGGCCTCGGCCGCCACGGCCCCACTCGGCGCCCGCCAGGACCGGCGGAGCGGCGGCAGGCCCTGAGGTGGGAGGGGGGGCGGCCGGCCGGCCGGCTGGCCGGCCTGTCTTCGCCCCGCCAACGGCGTCGGGGCGAGCGGGTGGCGGCGGCGGCGCCCAGCCGCCCCTCGTAACCCTGTCGCGAGCGAAGGCGCTGGGCCCGCTGGGCGGCAGGCCTGATGCGGCGGCAGGGCTGGAGAGGGCCTGCAGCCGGGCCTCGGGGCTGTTCGCGGCGCCCTCGTGGCGTTGCTCCGGGTTTGAAAGTAGCTGGGTGCCACCTGCCTCGCAGAACTCGCGTTGCTGCAGGAGGGGGCACGCGGCCACAGTGTCACCTTCTCTCCGGGACCGGCCTCCCCCGCCCCTGGACCTCCGCCTCTCCCGGGGCTCTGCCCGCTCCTGTTCCACGTATTTACACCTCCTGATCTGCTTTCTCGTACCGAGAATGGCAAATTAACCAGAAATAGCGGATAGCAATAATACTTTGTAATTTTCTGAATAATTTGAAGTTTTTTTCAGACTACACGCTCACATCCGGTGCTGCAGCCTTTTGGGGCTGTCAGCCACTTTGACAAAGCAGCCATCAGTTCTCCCCTGTTACTCAATGCAAGCTTTCTGTACGGTCATAAACGACAAAAAGTTACAGTGTGAGCATAATTCTCCTGTCTTACTAAAATCGCTGGGCCTGGTGGCAGTTTTCATTCTGCATTTTGCTCTCCTAGTATAGATCACTGAAAACTTTTTGGAGTGAAGTTTCTCATAGTTGGTCTGACAGCTTAGGAAGCTGCATGAAATACCTGTCATTTCAGAGTTATCCAGACATAAATGAAGGGAGATAGTTTTCCAGTTTAAATTATTACTGTTCCTTGGTTTTGGTTTGACAATGAGATAACTGAAAATTAGTTTTTCTAAAGCATCAGATGTTGTGCATCTCTATTTCCTTTCAAAAAACCACGCACTTTGCTTTTTAAAGAAATGTTGGCTTCTTTTTTCTTTCAGAGCTAAACACTGAAGCTTTTGATAGAGAATGTACAACTTTCCTTCCAGATAGTTCATTTTTAACTGTAGTGTTACATGAGCCAAACTGCTCAGTCTTAACAAGGCTTCAGAAAATGTACCGTCCAGTTTACACTATTTTCTGGTTTTGGCTGAGGTTGTTAGGTTGAATAAGCAGGTAATAGGCCTTGGTCAGGACACAGTGTCATTGACAAAAGAAATGTTATAAAATTGACAGCAATTACAAACTTAACTGGATATCTTTGGTCCTAACTGCAGTGGCTCTGTGACACAGCAAAGGGTAGGATGGTGACAGTTTTGTCCTTCTAAGGTAAATACCACTAGCACATGAAAAAGGTGGGATGCATTTAGCGATCACTAAAATTTTCTTGGAATCATTAATGATGCTGTGGGTATCATCGTATTTATACTAACCATGATAAAACTGATGATAGCATAGAGAATGTCTGCGAGTTGTTAAAATTAGGTATTTTGTAATTGTGTAGGAAAAGGTTAAATGCTCTTGTGCAGGGAAAACTAAAATGTTAGCAATTGAAGATAACGACTTAGTATCACAGAGAGATACCAAAGTCAAATACAGGCAGTGTGTCTTTCTTTGCTCTTCTGGGTTTGGAATTGAACAGATCTGGTGTTCTGAGTGTTTCACATATTATTTCACTTTATTTAAAAAAAAAAAAAATCATTCTGTACTGGAGAAAGTACTGATCCACACCAAGGTGGCTCTAGACAGGAGCCCCAGGCTATGGCTGTGTCCTTACTGCCTGCCTGGCAGCCTGTCTGCTGGAGGTCTGATATGCTGCTTTTGGTAGTTAGTCTGGGCACTCCCCAGCTTCCCTCCGTCAAAAGAGTGTGAGCTGAGGCAGACATAACATTTGTAGTGGTTAAGCTGGCCTGGCTCTTTTTTCCTGAAATAGGTTAGCAGATGCTGGTCAGCATAGTAATGAGATGAAAACTTCCAGCAGTCCAACAGTACTGAGCAGCTGGAGATGGACAAGGGCATCATTTCAGAACCACAGTGCATACTCAGAGTGCTCTCTGCCTTACTGAAATACCTTTAATTATTGGAGTTTTCTTACCACTGCCTAGATTCTGTCTGTTTTCTTCAAATTGCTTTTTCAGTGATTGTGGCAAATTACGACTGTATGTTAATCTGCTAGTTGACCTGTCCATGCTTTTTTAGAGAGTTGCCTTTTATGTACTAGTTGGCTAATGTTTGAGAGCGCTTCTCCTTATAATTACTCTGTGGGGATTTATCAGTTGGTCTCTCTTCTTTTAAGTTCACAACCTTATTTTCTTTTCCCCCTGAAGACTCAGTGCTTACTTTGGAGGTTTTGTCCATTCCAGGCTCTATAGAAAAAGTTCTGAATACAACTCTATTGCTGGTTCTTTGAATTTGACCCACTGTTCCTTTGGGGAACAATGTGCTGTGGTGACTGAGGAGTTTTTTAGATTTACAATAGGTTCCTGAAATTCTTTGAAGTAAAGCATACATACAAAGAATGAATGGATATCTCTTTTTTTTTTTTTTTTTCCTACTCGCTTACTGAAACAAATTGGTTAACAGTGGGCATGAAAACATCTGCTTATGAAATTTAATGCTGCCCTATGAATATTTTTTTGTGTGCCTTATACATTTTTTTCTCTTTATAAGTGTGGTCGTACATATATCTACTTTATAGATCAGTTTCATGGTTTTGTGCTGAGTCGAATTCCTGAAGTACAGTTTAATGTGTTATGTTTCCTGGGTGCTGCTAGGAGCTTTAAGTGCTGTGGTAGAACATGTGTTACATATATATATACATTTCTATTTTTGAGAAGAAGACTCTGGAATGAGGACTCTTGAGAACTTAATGTTTAACTACTCATAGTATTCCTTACACTATTCTTATTCTTGTAATGTGAACAAGGCTTATTGGAAAGTGGAAGAGAAATACAGCATCCAATGCTGTATAATCCTTGCCTTTCTGCTCTGCTCACCATCAAATACTAGTACCAGTCTTGGTAAGGTTTGGTTTTTTTTTATGGCTAACTGCTTCTAGGGGTTACTCTGGGTTACCTACAAGTCATTTCCCACTAGCTGTTACTCTGTTAACTAAGTGCCCAAGGTGCATTTTCAAAACCTGTTTGTTACTTCCCCAGTGCTGGATGGGGCAGCACTCCTCTCTCCCTCCTGCCTCATCTCTCCTGGCAATAAGAGATCAGCCGTCTGTGTCATGAGCCAGGCAAGGAAGCTGATCAAGCTGATAACAGAACTAGAGATATAAAATACTCCTTTTTTATTGCATCAGCTAGCTCATAAGCATGAATGTCATCATAAGAAAGGATGTGGGACTGTGACTGGTAGTGGAGAGGCTGAAAGGAGATAGGCTAAAAGTGGTGTATTGTCTGTGCTCCAGCATATCCAGCAATCTGCAGCCTGAATCACCTTGTACTTGAACTGACTGTGGTGAAAGCCCCTTTTCTAGTTTTCTGAGCAGTCTGCTTCTGTCAGTTAAATATTAATGATACTACCGTTGTGGATGGTGTCCGACTCTGTGGGTTATTACAGCAGTTGTCATGTAACTGCTTTTATTCCTGTTACACTCTCCTGGAGAGTATTGACTTCCAGTTTGATGGAACCTCTCTGATACTGCAGTTTATATTTGCTGAGTGGATATCTGAAGAGGAAGGATGAACAGTGTAGAGTTTGATCAGGTATTTCTGCTTTACAGTTATAGTTTCTGTATTCTTCAGTCCTTGTTGAACTCCCTATGGTATCAAATAGCCCTGTGGCTAGTTGGGGTCAGCTGTCCTGGCCATTCCCCTTCCCAGTTTCTTGTGCCCTTTCTCACTGGTAGAGCATGAGAACTTAAAAGGCCTTTACTTAGGATAAGTACTACTAAGGAACAAATATCAGTGTGGTTTTAATACTATTCTCACTAAATCCAAAACAAGCCCTCTACCAGCTACTAGGAAGAAAATTAACTCTATCATTCCCAAACCCAGGACAGAAGGATTAATTTTTTAATACTTAACCTGAAACAAACATTATTTTAGCAACTGTGGTATTAGCTGAATCAGTATATTTAGTATGGTGGTAAATTTAGAAAACTCTTCTGTCAGCAAATAGGGATTTTTTCTCAGGTGGGCAAATGAAACAAAATGTTCATTCTCAAATGTCTAGAAGGAAAGATGATGGTTAAAGTAAGAATTAGCTGTACATATTGTCAATTGCATTGCAGATTAGCCAGTTCTGGTATGGACTGAAAGCAGGTCCATATTTGAAACACCAGGGATACTGAATTGTGGTGTTTTATGTTTCTCGATGCTTGTGCATTTAAAGTCAGCCCACGATATTACATTGTTCAGATTTCTACATTATGGAGCCTTTCTTTAGCTTTTTATCAGTTGTTAATAAACAATTTTTCCTATTTACTGCCAATTTTAAGTCAAAGTTTAAGCTAATTTTTTTTTTAGAGGGTCATACTGCAAAATGTTTTTGACTATATTGAAAATATTCTTGATTACTCTTAAGTACCCCTAGGCATCTCCAAGATGTACATAAGAAATATGAAATTTAATAGGAAGATAGCTTTGGAAATTGTGAACTATTTCCCAAGACAGCTAGTCTGGATATGTCTGAATTATAAGCTTCATAAAGTTGCCATTTTCCATTTGCAATTAAATCTTTTAGGATATTTGTTTTGAATTCTCTGGACATTTCAACTGCAATGTACATACTCTGCTGGCCTACTGAGCTTTCTTCACCGTGTCAGCTTTATGCAGCATGTATGACGAAAGCCCCTGGTGGGACACAGGAAAAATGGTTTCTCCCATTTCTCGTCATGTCTTAACTGAAATATATTTTGGCTTAGTAACAGGCATAGCAGACCTCATTCTTGTTATATTTCTGCTACATGCTGGGAGTTAGTAGCTCAGTTCTACTTTGCAACCATTGTGTGCCTCTGTTCTCAAAGGAAAACTATCTTGGTTTTTGGTATAAAAGCTGCTTGTCTGAGAAGATGGACAAGGCAATTCTGATTGGTCATGTTGTCAGTGTGCCAGGTCCACAGCAGGTTGTCTTGGCTGTTTCATCAAAGGCCAAGCCCAACAGATGACATAATGGTTGTAGTTCTTTCAAAGTTCTGCAAGTTCTTCACAAAATCTCACATTTGACTGAATGTCATTAGTGTGTAATACACACAGTTCTTGCTCTCTGTTTGACTGAAGAAGATGCTAAGCCATGTTATGTCTTTGCTTTCTTCCTTGTCCTAAGCACTATAGTATAGCCAAGCAACCATCTAGTTTTTTCTACCAAATGGGCATGTGATTCCTCTTGCAGAACATGGGTGTTATAAAGTCATCCTCAAGAAATAAGATGTTAAGTGGACTAGATTTAAATAGAACAGGCACCAGAGTCAAAAACAAACCTGGAAGTATTTGCAAAGGAGAAATGTGCTAACAGGAAGACCTGGTAGTGAAAGAGCCATTGTTTAAAGGCATTAGGGAAACAGGGTGAAATGAGGGATACATAGGTGTGCTCATGCACACAATCCATATCTCTCTTGAAGAATGATAGTCCATGTACTGACGGAGTATCTCACCACTGAAGCATACACTGAAATCTTGTGAAATAAAATACGTACAACTGGGAATTGTGTATCTGTATGTTGATACCTCCCAGGCTATAGGCTGTGTTAACATAGCTGCCCACCTCCAAGCCAAGGAGAAATATTTCAGAGTAGGCACAGCCATCAAAATCGCCAAAGCTCCTACAAATGCAGAGTTGTGTTAGATACATGCTATAGCCACTAGTTAAAAAATGAGCTGAGATTTCCTGATACTTTACTTCAAATGTTTATATTTTGAACTAACAGAGTTTGAAATTTGGAAGAATAAACTCTTTGTCTATCACAATGATCATGTACTGAGTCCTTCTTTTGCCTTCTCTTTTATTTTTTTTTCTCTTGCTTCTATTGACAAATCAGGCTAAAGTGTTTTCAGACAGCAGCTATGTGTTTTCACTGTGAGCTACAGTTGCACCAAGTTGTGTTGTAACTTGTGTTGTAAGGAGTAATGAACTAAATCTGAGAACTGACAGGTTAAAGTTATACTCAAAAAAAAAAAAAAAAAGAGGGGGATGGGGTAAAGAAAGGAAGGTAGTTTTAACTCAAGTCAGTCCCTGATCTGGTTTAACTCAGGTCTAATTCCGTGAAACAGTTCACTGTGCATTGCTACAAGCAGTTCTGTCAGCACAGCTGAGGGGGTAGCATGGGTAGGAGGTGGGACCACTCAAGTCGTTTTTCAAAGACGTATTTGGGAATATGTCCTTTGATTCTAAGACCTGGGGGCAGGAATGGTCTTTGTTCTGTACTTGTTCTCTATGACACAGTGGGATACTTGTTATCTGTCCGGATGAAGTTGAACACAGCTTTCCCTTGGGTTGGATTTAACATTTTCTCAGCATAAGAAATTGTCCTCAATTTCTAGAAATTTCAAGCATATTCTCTTAATGGCAGCATGAAAGCTCCAAGTTATCTCACTTGGTGTTATGTCCACTGTGATAATGAAACTTTTATTTCCAATAAGATGCAAAAGATGCTTAACTACCATGCTGTGGGAGATTTCATATCTGTAGCAAACTGCAGCTAGTATCCTGACTTGTACTTTATTTCTTAAGATGTGATTTTCTGTTGCCAGTGACTCAGAAATAGACAATGACATTTTTGGCACACAGTGCCATTTGTTCTCCATTATTGTTCTTGCTAAATAGGTTATATCTCTTGATTTCTAGCATTACATTCATGTGAATCATCCCAACAGCTTCGCTATTATAAGATGACTTGAATGTACATTCCTGCAGGAGTGCTTTAAGTTCTTGTTCATTATCTTCCCAACATTATTCTCTGAGCAGTTAAAGATATTTTAATATTGTGTCTTTTCATTCTTTGTTCTGTTAGTTCTGCTCTTCTTGTTGTTCCTTCTGGTGAATATTTAAGCAGTCATAAAGATTAGGATAACTCCCTAAGGAGCAACTATGAGAGGACCACACCAAAATAACCAGAAGTTCGAGTTCTTACCTTTAGTGAGTGAGAAGGAAAGGAATGGAAATATGCTGAGATGGAAATCCAGTTCCTTGATGATACCAACTCACACATACATTTTCTTTGAGTGAGAAAGAAAACCAATGACTGGTTTGTTTCAGCCAGAAATTGGATTTTTCAAAGCTAGTAGTAGCACATTTTTTTTAAAAACTTAGATTTTGCCTTCCATTGATGTCCAGAGGAAACATTTGAAAGAGCATTGTTTAGAAAATTCCTGAGAACTGCAATCTTTAGAGAGTGCTTCTAGCAGGAATATATAAAAATCTTTATACATGTTGTGGTGTTAAACCATATAGCTTTCCAGAAAAGCAGCATGTTGTAGATAATATAGTACTTTGTTTACCTGTTCTAAATTGCATTTTTCCGCTGTTCTGAAGCAGTATAGAATGGTAGAAAAATATGTTTTAATGTTTTATTGTATGGGAAGATACACCTGTAGTATGATATACTTATGGGTATGATACACTCTGTCGCCTGCTCAATTACCCTGAAAGTGATCAGACATGGGAATGGGGCCCAGACAAGTTGTGGAATTGCCATTTTTGCATATGTTCAGAACTTGACTGGACAAAGGTTTAAGTAGCCTCTTTTGATAAGACCTGCTTTTTCAGGAGGTTGGACAAGTTGACCTCCAAAGGTCCCTTGCAGTATGCATCATGCTGTGATGTGATGGCTCTGTGCTTTGGATAAGAAACACAATACATGGCATGGTCTACTTTTGTGTCAGATTTCAACTTTATTTTTAGTATGTAAAAATCTTCAGTGATTCTACTTTTACAAGACATACTGTACCCCTCTTGTTTGGACATGTCTATCAGCACCACAGAGCAACTGAACATGCTTGTTCCACCACTGGGCTGTACTGAAGATGACCAGTGGAAGTGAACAGTGGACAGTTTGGTCTGAGGAAAATGCTTGATGACTTTACTGTTCGTATGTTCACTCTGTAATGACAGGATGAGTGAAACCTGGAGGCTGGAGTAAAGCAGATGAGGGGAAGTTTGCAGTCAAATTGTCATTGTCTCTATTGAAAGCACTTGAAATGAACGTATGAATGAGTGCAGATTTTGGAAAGAGTGGAATGGCACTAGAAGCTCAGTGGAATAAGCCCAAGTGGGATTGGGAGCTTGTGAGAGAAGTGAAAGGATGACTGAGAGGCACTTAAACATGCAAGAGGAGGAACTGAGTATGACAGAAACTTTAGGGTCATCCTTAAAGCTCAAGAGAGGAAGGTCAGACAAGAAAATGAATAGCTCCTTGTCACGTGACAACCTTCATTCCACACACTGACAAAGGCGGAAGTGCAGTGGAAAAAAACAAATGTGATTATGCCTTCTGTGTAGGACTTGCTTGGCAAAGTTTTGGTAGTAGAGTGACTACGAGGGTAGCTGCTATGAGAAACTGCTAGAAGCCTCTCCTGTGTCCAACAGAGCCAATGCCAGACAGCTCCAAGATGGACCCACTGATGGGCAATGCCTAGCCCGTCAGCAATGGTGGCAAGCCTCTCTGGGAGAATATATTCAAGAAGTGGGAAAAAACTTGCTATGCAACAGCAGCCAGAAGAGAGGAATGAGACTATGTGAGAGCAGGAACTCTGCAGATGCCAAGGTCAATGAAGCAGGAGAGGAAGTGCTCCAGGTGCTGGAGCAGAAGTTCTGTGGCAGGCCCTGCCTCTGCAGCCATTGAGGGCACAGGGGAGCAGAGATACACCTGCAGCCTGGGAACCACCTTCACACTGGAGTGGGGGGATGCGTGAAGGAGGCTGTGGCCCCCTGGGAAGCCCACACTAGAGCAAGCTGCTCGAGAACCTGTGGACTCATGGAGACAGGAGCCTATGCTGGAGCAAGTTTGGTGGGAGAGCTTGTGACCCTGTGGGGAACCCACACCAGATCAGTCTGTTCCTGAAGGACTATATCCTGTAGAGTCATAGAATGGTAGGATTGGAAGGGACCTTTAGTTGGAAGGGATCATCTAGTCCAACCCCCCTGCAGAAGCAGGTCCACCTAGATCAGGTCGTATAGGAACCAAGGAAGGAGACTCCACAACTCCCTGTGCCACTGTTCCCTCACCCTCACAGTAAAATAGGTTTTTCTTATATTTAAATGGAACTTTTTGTGTGCCAGCTTCATCCCATTACCCTTTGTCCTGTTGCTAGATACAATAGAAAAAGGGATGTCCCAACCTCCTGACACCCACCATTTGGATATTTGTAAATATTAATAAGATCACCCCTCAGTCTTATCTTTTCTAGACTAAACAGCCCCAGTTCCTGCAACCTTTCCTTGTATGAAAGATGTTCCAGTCCCCTGATCATCTTGGTGGCCCTGCACTGGACTCTCTCCAGAAGTTATCTGTCCCTGTTGAGCTGAGGAGCCCAGAACTGAAAGGACCAACGCTGGAGCAGTTAATGAAGGACTCTCATGAGAGAGACCCTGTGCTGAAGCAGGGGAAGAATGTGTGGAGTTCTCCCTCTGCAGAGGGAGTGACAGAGACAAATTGTGATGAGCTGACCACAATCCCCATTCCCCATCCATCTGTGCCACTGTAGGGGAAGAGGTAGAGATAATTGGGAGTGAAGTTCAGTTCAGGAAGAAGGGAGAGGTGGGGGAAAGTTGTTCTAAGATTTATTTTTATTTCTTGTTACGTTTTTCTCTTGGTAATAAATTACACTAATTTCTCCCAGTTTTACCTGTGCCAGTAACTGGTGAGTGATCTCTCACTGTCCTTATCTCAACCAACAAGCCTTCTGCTATATTTTCTGTCCCCTCTCCAGCTGAGGAGGGGAGTGATAGAGCAGCTTTGATGGTCACCTGGTGTCCAGCCAGGGTCAACCCATCACACCTTTATTTTGTTAATGAATTGGATGATAATGGTCTAGCGAGTACATTTATTAATATTACAGAGAATACCAGGCTAGTAGAGGATTCAAGTTCTGTGAAGAATACATTTAGAATTTCAAATAGCTTAGAAAGATTAGAGGAACACTGAAAAAGCAATGTTGTTTAAAAGGACAAAATGCAGATTGCTGTGCCTAGGTTAGATAGTTCTCTACAATAAAAGCAAAGTAGCAATAATTCTACAAAAAAGAATCCCAGATTTTTAAGTGAGTTGTAGTCTGAACATGCAGCAGTAGTGCTGTACTGTTGCAGTAAGGATAATCATTCTTCTGGGACGTATAGTTAGAAGAGTCATATTTAAATGTCACATGATAACTTCACTGTACTCCACATTGCTTGGGCTTTGTCAGTTTTGGCATCACATTTAAGAAATGATTTGAGACTGTGGGAGAGTCTTCCAGGGAAAAGCAACAAGAATCTTCAAAATTCTAGAAAACACCCTGCACTATGTAAAGGCAGACTAGAGGAGACAAAGATATGAAAGTGGTCTCCAGGCATAGTAGGGATGCTAGAAAGAGAAAGGGCATATGCTTCCTAAGGGTCAGGAAGTAAACGGCTGTGGCAAAAGTTAGGAAAAATACTCTCCTGAAAGTGGTAGTTTGACATTGGAATATAATTTTATTTACAGACATAACAATCATGCCATGTCAAACAGGGTGGTTTAGTTGTCAACATTAGTGGGGGATGTGGTTTCTCTCTAGCTGCTGGAGAGTGTGTACTACCACTCACCTTGCATGGAGAGGAAAACTTCATCTTTGACTGGGGATTTTTCCTCTTGCTTTCTGTCCCTCAGGACGGTCAACCACAGTTGGAGGAAGCAGAGCAAGAGGCAGGAGTTCTAACAATTTGGGTGCCCATTGGGACGCAAGATGAGGATAAAGTGTGAACTTAACACCATAACTTTAGGGAGGCTGTGGAGTATTCACCATGAGTATTTTAGTAGATTAATTTATTCACGACCACGCTGGACAGAAACTTAAATACAAACAACTATAACTTAACCAGAAGAGAATGAGACTTCCTTCCTCTTTCTTTGGGTTTTTTTTCACTTTTTTTTTTTTGGTTTTTTTTTGGGGGGGGGGGTTTGTTGTTGTTGTAGGAGACCAGAGTTTAGTGCATGGGTGCCGAACTAAATTTGTGCAAGCAACCTTAATTTTGGTGTTTCCTGATACCTGGAGACTTCACAGCATTTTAATAATGTCTTTGGGTAAGGAAGACACACATATTAACTGTATGGTATCACCTATGGCCACATAATACAGACACTTTTAAAGATTTTATTCACCTGTAGGGTGATTTTTATCTGTCTTGAAGGTGTTTTACTGCACTGAAAAGAGCAGTTGCCAATAGAATGAGTAATATCCAGTGTTGTGAGCTTTCACAAATTTGTCATGGCTGTAGCCTGATGGTTTTGGCAATTTCATGATGATAAATTTTATCTGTTTCACACAAATTGCAGAATAAGAATCAGAAGGAGATTCCCAAGAACACAAAACTAAACCCCCTGAGACCATGAGCTTTTCATTCTTCCTCAGCCACATGCTGCTTATAATGATTCTTGTTATCTGTTGTTGTAAGCTGTTTGTTGCTATTGTGGGAGGTAACTAACAGATGTATAAGTATGCACACACACACACACACACTTACTTTCTGAGCATTTATTGTGAACTTTTAATTTTTCTTCACAGAAAGACAGAGTGGTTGAGATTGGCAGGGAATTTTGGAGATAGTCTAGTCCAGCCCCAGTGGCTAGAACAGGGTCACCTAGAGCAGATTACTCATGGCCCTATTCAGTGAATTTTTAGTGTCTCCAAGGACAGAGACTCTGTAACCTCTCTGGGTGCCTGTTCCAGTGTTTGACAACCCTTAGAGTAATGAAGTCTTTGTGTTCAAGTGTCCAGTGGGAAGACTGACTCCATGATCTTCCTCCTTGGGCATTTAACAGACACTGATAAGACTCTTCTCCAGTCTGAATGGTTTCAGAACTCTTAGCTTGTCCTTCGATGTCACATGCTACAGGCCCTTATATGTCTTTGTGGCTTTTTGCCGATCTTGCTCTGGTATGTGTGTATCTCTGTCATACTGGGGAGTCTGAAACTTGACACAGCATTCCAAATGTGTCCCAGCAATGCAGAGTAGAGGTCAAGGATCCTGTCCCTCAACTTGGCAGGCAATGCTTTTTCTGAAGCAGCCCAGGATGTTGTTGACAGGATTTTCTTCACTAATTTGTTAAGATTTCATTTCAAACTTTTGAGCAACATGAGATAGAGTATAGAAAATCTTTCCTGCTTTCTTCTAAGTTGTGGATTTTTCTCTTTCCAAACTTAATGAATATTATTTCAAGTTATTTATGTTTTGTGAAGTTTAAGAGATGATGATTTAAAAAGCATATGCAGTGGAATAGAGGAGAGCAGGGCAGATGAAGAGTTCCTGTTGAAGCATAAGGCCTCATAACTAGCCAAAGCTTCTATGGAGGACCAGGACACTGATTAAGGCTACTGAAAGACAGAGACAAGAAACTACTTCTGCTTAAGGGTAACTATGTAAAGGAATCAACACATAACAATTATCCTAGAAAGCTTATAATGTCCACAGGTAGTAAAGAAGCTGACCTGTATGTCCAAGGCCACTAGTGCATCAGACAGCTACTTTGGATAACCCACGGGACTCGACCAGGTCCATGTCCAGAAGACTTGGTGTAGATGACTAAAACAGTATAGAAATGCACCCTTGTACTATGCAGTATGAAGAAGAAAGTATAACAATATTGAATGTATGTAATTCTTAAATTTGTGATAACGCTTTGTAGTAGCTGTTTATTATGGAGAAGACTGAGGGGGGACCTCATCACAGTCTACAACTTCCTAAAGGGGGGCAGCAGAGGGAGTGGCAATGATCTTCTCTTTCTGGTGGACAGAAATAGAACATGAGGAAATGTCATGAAGCTGTGTCAGGGGAAGTTCAGATTGGACATTAGGAAAAGATTCCTCACTGAGAGTGTGGTCAGTCACTGGAAAAGGCACCCCAGCACCAAACCTGTCACAGTTCATGGAGCATCTAGACGATGGTCTTAGTCATATAGTTTAGTAGTACATAGTCCTGTGAGGAACAAGAGTTACTCCAAGATCCTTGCGGATCCTTTCTAACTTTAGATATTCTATGAATGGAGAAATTTGCTTCAGATGATTCCTGCAAGATTGAGAAATATTTTCAAGTTGAGTAAGTTTTAGGTGTAGTCTTATTTTGGTAATCACTTTCCATTCAGTTTGAAGCTTATACCTAATTCTCATGGTGGTTAAGCACCTGACTAGTTAAGACACATTTTACCAGGAATATAAAAATAATATTTTAAAGCACTTGAAGTCCTAATTTCATGTGGTTTTCTATGTGGAGTTCATGCTGCTTAAGCTTTTAGGTGTTTTTAGTTTGGACTGCTATGTCCTCTGTCCTTATGTTTTTGGGTGGTTCTTTATCAGATTTTTTGTGTCACTTTCCAGATTTGTACCAACTATTCTAAACTTTCTTTACATTAAGAAAATGTCTGGTTTTGTCTAGCATTGCTGATTTTTTGTTAACAAGGTTTTATTAGGATTTTTTCAGAAAATTGCTTTCCATCTGCTTTTCCTCCCTCATTTTCTTGGTTTCTCCTGTGTCCTTTTCCATCGATTATGGTAAAATTTAGTATCAAAGCTCAAAGATTCATCAAATTTTTATTTCTCCAAGATTTAATTTCTTTTCCCTTTTCCTCCTTCTCCAGCACAATTTGTTTAGGACAAAATGCCTTTGCTTCTTTGGACTATGTCACATATTTAAGCTGTTGTAACTGCAGTGTTTCATCTGCTTTTGTTTGGAGAGAGATTAAAACCAGGAAGGATTGGAGGGTTGACTACATTATTATATGGATTCTTGCGATGTTTTTTGCTGTGCTATAATTGTTCTTGGTAGTTGATGTGATACTTTTCTTTGTGGATAGATTTTGTCCTGTGTTTCTGCTGCTAATGTAGTCTTGTAATGCTCAGTAAAATTTTCATTTAATTACAGAAAAAGAACTCTTGTTTATGTAAGGATACTTTAAAGGTGATGCTATTTCATTGTGAATTTTATTGAAAATTGACAGGTGGGAAAATGTTTATATTGTCTATAATGTACTTTTCAGGTGTCTCTTGTTACACTCGAGGCTGATACCATTTTTTTTTTTTTTTTTTATGTGCAACACACTGTGTTTCTCTGCCTTTCTTGTATTACTTTTTGTGTAGTCTTAGGAAGCAGTATGATCAGCTGCTGTAGAGTCTGACATAAAAATAAGAGCTTTAATGTGGATAGACCTCAGTTCATGTGTATTTTGTTTACATGACTTTTAAGACTTAGGCATTATCCATCTGATGATAAGGTGGCATGAAGGTAGAATAACACCATGGACTGTTTACCCTTGTCCTGTAATTATTGTTCTTTTGTCAATAATCTCTGTTGTAGCTGTTATATTTTTCAGCTACCATGCTATTCAAATCAATAAGTTGTATTTAACAGCAACATTCTTTCTAGAAAAGCATCTAATCTAAGAGTTATGAAGAGTCTATTGCTTCCTGTGACTTGATGGTTAGCTGTCTTTTCTGAGAGTGCTTGTTTATTAATGTTACGCAAAGAATGATAAAGGGGGTTTTAAGAGAAGTCCTTGGAATAATTTGGAATAAAAAGGAAATCCTAGAAGATGAGAAAAGTGCTGCTGGCTTGTCAGTAATTGGTGAAGAGAATGATTCAATTCAGGCAGTAACAGGTTGTTTAGCCGACTGTCAGAATTTTGGTAAAATAGGGGAATTCTAATGGAAAATTCTATAAATAAGTAATTTGATGGCAGAATATACTCTGTTCAGGAAATGAGTTTACTTGGTTACAGTTACTGCTTCAGTACAATAGGTTTAAGATTTTGTGAAAGCAGTACTTTAAGATAAATTCCATTCAAACTTCAGGACTGCTTAGTGTCAATAAAACAGCCACGGCACAAGACAATTGATGTCTTTCTGAAAAACTTTTTAAGTAACAGTTTTTAGTAGTGATAGTTCTATGTAAATACTACTTAGGAGTGATCTTGAGAAAAAATGTTACTAGTAACATTTGTTTGAAAGCCAAAATTAGTAAAATGAGAAATAGTGAAGAATTTATTTGTTGTTATGCAGTTACTTGGCAAGTTAGGTCTACAGTCTAAAAAACTAAATTAAAAAGCAGGTCAGGTTTTCAGAACTGAAACAAGAAGGTCAGGAAAATGAGGAACTTCCTGAGAAGCTGCCACTGTAGTGGCGTTTGTCCTATGGAGTTTGGCTTGTGTAATGCCACCAGTTGGGATTTAAAAAATGGAGTGAAACAGAGAAAATGGAAAAATTTACTTCAAATTAGGATCAAAATCTTATAAGAGACTCTTCTAAGCTAGTTTAGTTTACCAGAGGAAAGAGGTAGGACTTGACAGAAGCATCTAATCAGCTAAAGGGAAAATAGAGAGGTAAAACAACTTGCAAAGGCATAGTAATAACTAATGTATGAAGGCAGAGTAATTCAAAATAGAAGTACGAAAGACAATGACTAGCTTTTCAGACTAGCCGAGTAAGTAATGGACTCTTGAGCTCCAAGTAACTTGCATTTGAGAGTGGATTCCTTTCTAGAAGAACTGCTGTGGGTAAGCATGTTACTGGTCTCAGAAATTGGTAGCTGAAGGAAATACAAGGACTGTGTTCAAGGGGAAGTAATTCTAATTGATTTTGTGGGCCTGTCTTACCTGAAACTGTGAACATTCCAAGAAAAACCCGTGAATTTATGGTGCTGCTTTTTCATCAAACTCAGTTGCTTCTCCAGTCTCTTTTTTCCTACTCATCTGCTACTTTTATCTACACTTTTGAGTTTGACAGTACTTCGCTCAACTCTGCTGTCACACATTCTGCAGCTAAAAAAAATTAAGATAGTTGTCCTCATTAGCAAGACTCATATAAACTGGTAGGAAATGCAATGTTTTTCACAAAATAGACAGGATTTTACAAGGTTGGTTTAGATGGATTGGTGAAAATCACATCTTGTCTTGGGGTAGTTGCTACTAGGACAGAGTGTTTAGACTTGAGACTAAACCAAATCATTTGAAACATCTGTTCTACCTCACCATCCCTAGAGATATTTAAAAGATGGATAGATGAGGTGCTGAGGGATATGGTTTAGTTTAGTGATGGGCTTGGCAGTGTTAGGTTAGTAGTTGGACTTGATGATCTTAAAGTTCTTTCCCAACTATAATGATTCTATGATCTAGCAGGTAGAATATAGTTTTTTCAAAGACTATGTTTGCGTAACTTTGCTTAATAGCATACCAAATAAAAGCTGTCAATATGTATGACAAAAGGATCTGATTGTTCACCATTTTTTTTTTGTTCTGGAGTTCAAATAACAGGTGCAACTGAAACTGCCATATTTATTGTCATAATTGTCATCTATATTTGTGCACAGCAGTAATCTATCATCCATCATGCAGGTTAGAAGACGTGGCCAGCTGGACTTGTCAAAGGTTTAATAAAGATATATACAAATTTGTGCACTGACAATGGTATTAATTCCCAAACAGTAGTGCAGGATGGAGCATGGCTAGCTGTGATGAAGCTCTGCCAGAAAGGAGCTGGAGGGTTCAGTTGGATGACAAGCTGAACAATGCCAGCACTGTAGCAATGAAGGCCAGCTGGGTCCTCTGTTGTGTTGGTAGGAGTGTACCTAGGGTACTGTGTCTGTTTTGTCCCCTGATTCCAAGAGAGACATTGAAAAATTGGAAAAGGTCCAGCAGGTGACCACAAGGATGTTGAGTATGTTAGAAAGATGATTAGCCTGCTGGACAACTTAACATTTAGAGCAAGGTTCAAGGAGGTTTATTGAGGAGAAGAGGCTTAGAGAGATTTCATCAGTCATAGAATACCTGGAAGTTTCTTTTCTGTTCACAGGAATGCAGAGTGAGGAGAAAATTCATCTGGGTATCAGAAGAAAATCCATTAGAAATATTAAATGTTGCAGTAAGTTCCCCAGCTCTCAGACAGACCCACTTCTGGGGCTGAGCCAATTAGATGCCTTCACAATCACTTTTTAAGAAGAGGTTTCTTCTTGGTCCTTCGTGTTGTTCTGTTCTTCTTTCTTTTCTGACTTGTGGTGGTGCAAGGAGTTGAAAGAGAGAAGCAACCATATAGACTCCAAGGTCAGTGAGGGAAGAGAGGAGGAGGTGTGCTGGAGCAGAGACTCCCTTGTATCCTGTGGAGAGCAATGGTGAAGCAGAGATTTGTTTGCACTTAGTAAAAGACCCCATGCCAGGCACAGTGACTATGCCCAGAGAAGGCCATGTCCTGTGTGAGGGATACCATATTAGTAGAAGCTGTAACTGTTGAGAAGAATCCACACTAGAGAAGTTTGTTAAGGACTGTGTCCCATGGGAGGGACCCCATGTTGGAGAAGGGGAAGAATGCCAGGAGTCATCCTTCTCTGAGAAGAGAGAAGCGGCAGAGACCACTTGTTAGGGACTGACCACGTTCCCCATTCCCCACCTCCTGAGCCATTGAAGGGGCAGGACATAGAGGTATTGGGAGCAGTGAGCTGGGTCTGGGAAGAAAGGAGGGATGGGGTAGGGAGATCTTAAAGTGCTGGTTGTATTCTCCTCATAATCCTGCCCTGTTTTGTTTTTTTGTTCTATTTCTTGTAGTTAGTACAATAAACTTTCCTTGCTTTCCTCTCTGAGCACTGGAGTCTGTTCTGTCTGGAACCATAATTGGCAGCAAGCCCTCCCTGCCCTTGTCTCCATCTCCCAACATCCTTGGTTATCTTTTTTCCTCCCATCTCGCTAGGGCCTCCACTGTTCTAAGGAGGGTAGGGGTGGATGAGGGGCAGTTAGCAAGAGACTGTTTTGATGCTTCATTGCTGGCTGGGCAAAACCATGACATGTGATTGGAGCTCTTCTGGACTCTGGGCAGAGATCTTAAGGTTGTAGGTTAAGCAGCAGCAGAGCTGTTTAAAGAAGTCTAGTTACAGTTAGTGACTTATGCAATTAATGGAATATTTTTACTGTAAATATTAGATATTCAATATTTAAAGCTTAACCAGTAAGGAAAATGAAATTTCTTACCTTTTTTTGTCCTTGTTCTTTTTATTGTTTTGTAATAAGAAGTAAAAGAAGATTTACTGATGTGAAAAAATTAGAAATACCAGTGTGATGCAGTCACAATTTAAAGAGTCAGAATTTAAAGATCAAGTTAATTGAAATATTGAGCTAAAAAGATAATATTTTTATCTTATTCACATTGGTCTTATCTGTATATTTATATTGTAATGTAGTGCTGCTTTATGATAGTCCAGGGGAAGCAAGTTTGTGGACTGCATGTATCTCACAGGGCTATTTGCTTTACCTGCCAGATAGTAGAAAAGAGACTGTACTTCTTGATTCATCTGGCCCTCTCAGGTAGAGGGCAGAGGAGATACTATATTAATAAAACTGCAAGAAACACTAAAATTGAAGAAAGCGGTGTCCTACAGCAAGAAAAGCAGTGGGCAGAGCTGTAACACAGATTTCTTGAGGCAGACGGTGCTGCAAAGAGGAGGCATGTACACTAGGGGAATTTGGATATTTTAGTCTGATTCCGAAATAGGGTATCCTGATGATGAACTGATGTCTCCAGTAGCCCTGCATGCTCATTTCAGTTGTGCGTGATTTGATTCCAGATAGAATCCATTCATTTTAGATACTTCTGTATCATCAGAGTATCTGTGTTTGATGCAAGTAGTCAATTGCGGTGGTGATATTTATTCTTTGCATGTGCACACATTGTAAGGTGCTGGAGGAGACAGGTATGTCACAGAAAACTGGCGCACTTCTTACCTTTCACTTTTTGTGCACCTCCTCAGCATGGGATCTGGAGTAGAATTAGAAATACCTTGCTGTGTATGAGGATCGGGTCTACAGACTTAAATTCACTGCGTTTCCAGCTGATTTGTCTGTATCTTTTTCAGGAGTCTTCAGTTCATGGCAGACAACTTTCTGAAAGTCGTACTATTACTTAAGAGCAAAGGGAGAGAGAAAAGAAGTGATATTAAAGTACTAGACACATATGCATATGTCTAGGGTTTCTTAGCAGCTTTTGATGGTAGCCTAAGCAGAAATCATTTCCCTAGAGATTTCCAGTCTTTCTCTCTTCTTCTATGGCTGTCCTGCAAATTACTTTGGTGTCTCTCCTAAGAGAAGGCTCTTTTAATAGTCTTCGAGTTTTTCTGTGTTCAGAGGCCTTTTTCTCTCCCAGATGACCCATGGGATTACTTGAGAGATGACATTAAAAAAAGATTAAAAATTCTGGCTTTGTCCTGTAACTGCTTAGTATGTACAGAGATGAGGCTATTGAGAATCCGTCTTCTCCACCTCATCTTTCAATACAGAATCCCGTTAAAACCAACAGTTGAGTACAGTCATCTTAAAATCTCACCCAAATCAGTTTTTATTTTTATAAAGTATCACAGAAAAATTTCAGATATGTTATAAAGTAATATTGTGCCAAGTCCTTGTGACGTACACTGATAGGAAAATTCATTCTGTAATTAAAGAGACACACAGCCATTTTCCAAATAATTGTATTGTTTTAGCATTTTATTTTGTCCTCAGTAGTTGAGATGCAGCCACGTACACTAATGGAACAATATAAGATAAACCTTGCACTGAGTAATTGCATTTATTCACATTATATGGGCATTTTCTTGAGGCTTCAATTTCAGGATGTTAGTTCTTCATAATGTTTATTTCTGTGATTTTTCCTAGTGTTTGGTGTTTATGAAGGGCTGTTACTGGTCTTTTAGAGGAAAACAGTGATGAACGGCATTTTGCAATGAGTGTCGTGTCCATCAGTGTATACTCATCTTGGGTGCTGAGATTGGAGAAGTGCGGGAAGGTTCTTTAAATCCTTTTTAAAGCAGGAATATAACAGTCCATAGTTCTGAGCATTGAAGAAAATAATTTAGGCTGAATCCCCAGAAAGTGGGAAATATACAAACGGAGGTTATCTGAGAACATTTGCTTTTCAGGTTTTCAGAAGTTGTAAGAACACCTACAAATTCCTTTGTGAACAGAGATCTCCAGGCAGCATTCTTCTTTCCCCAGAGTTGCTTGCCTGAGAAATATCCATCTGCCTCAACAGAAGTAGGGTTCTTTGTACATGTAATTGTTGATATTCTGCATATTTAAGAGAATATTATATTATGTGGTGGTGTAGTTTAACTAATGTAGGCAGCCAAGCCTCCTGTCAGCCACTCACTCATGCTCCCTACACAGTGGAATGGGGGAGGGAATCAGAAGGGTGAAAGTAAGAAAACTCGTAAGTTGAAATGAAGATAGTTTAATAGGAAAAACAAAAGCTGTGTGTGCAGGCAAAGTGAAATGAGGAATTGCAGGTATTTAGCTTTCTCCAGGAAAGCAGGACCCAGTCACACATAATAATGGCGACTTGGGAAGATGAACACCTTAAGACTGAATATTTCGCTTTTCTTCTTCTCCTTCCAGTTTTTACTGTTAAGCATGACACCATGTATTAAGGAATATCATTGGGTTAGTTTAACTATATCTCAGGCAAACCTAATGCATCTGTTAAAATCTGTTGCTGCTACAGAAGAATTCATGACATTAATTTTGAACCTCATGTTTGGTCGGTAAGACCATCATTGTAAGTCTCTCAGTGGCTGTGTTGAGATTGTGCTGCCTCTCTTTGTGTTATTTTAACATGTCTATTTCATAATGTTTAATCCATATATTTCTGAAAGTCATTTCCAGCATTTCAAGAAATTTAAACTGAAATAATTAAAATCCCAGTGTGTGGAATCATACTGACTTTGCGTTGTATAAACAACTGAATTGCTGATACATTTGGGACACTAATGCATATAGCTTGTAGACCTCTGATTTATGATCTTACAGGGTAAATAACTCTGGAAGGTAGCTGCTGTGCAAATAAATCCATGTGAGGGGAGCAGTGATGTACTTTATCAGCAAGTTCCAAGACCATTTAGTAAAATGTGAAGATGTACAGAGATTCAGAGACTTTGGGATCCATGCCAGTGTCTTTGTATGGTAGTGGTGAAAGATACACTTTTTGCCTTTATTACTCCCTTCCTGTGCCTCTTCTCTCTGGCTTTTTACAGCTCTGTGAATACTCTGGGCAAACAGATACATTTTCTGGAAATTCTGAGAACTCTTAATAAGTCTATATTAAATGTGTGCAAAAAACAATTTTAACTTGGGCAAATCTGAGCAGGCTTTAAGGGTAATGGCAAGAGGCACACACTGTTAAGCTGATCCTCTGTCAAAATTCCTGATCTCTGCAACATGGAGATGCTGTAGCTACTCCTTAACATCAGCAGGCCAGAGCAGAAGATTCTGTCTCTGAACTTTCCTCTTATAGAAGAGGTAAACGTTTTAGCTGAACTTTTAGAAAATATTTAGTATAAAGCAGACTGGAAATAATTTGCTTTCAGAGCTGAAATTTGACAGACCTACAAGCAGTTGAAAATAGAATTCTTAGAAACAAGGGGAAGTCAAGTACAACCTTAATTGACACAGTTGTTACGAACGTCATCTTTAGGTCCTAATACCAGCGATGGATAAAATCTAGTTAGACAGAAAATACTACTATGATTAAAGCATGTATTTTTCACTTTGTTGAGCCAATATAGAGAAGGGACTAGAGCCAAACTGTCACCCAGCCATCTCTTTGAAGGAAGACTGGATCTTAGTCATCAGCCATGCTACACAAATTTAACCCGTACTTTTTCCTAGCTTGCTTGGGATGTCAGTTTACAGAGAACAAGATTCTTAATGTAACTGTATTCTAATAAAGGAGTGTAATACAAAGTAGTAGTCTAATAACTCCTGGTCCCCAGATAAACTTGATGGACTTGTGCTATTTGAAAATACTTGTATGTTGTGTTCTTATCTTGCACTTGTGGTAGGGTAGCACTCCAGTTATTTGTAGCCTGTATCTGGAACATTTTTAGCATTGACTTAATTTCAGGTGTTACTAATTTAGAGCAAAATCATATGCCACATTTCTAGCAACGTTTACATAATGAAGAATAACTGAAGTCTGTAGTAATCTCTGTATGTGTGCATTTGTTTCAGAGTTGGAATCTATGGTATGGTGTCTAGTTTGATTTGATGACTAGCACTGTTACACAATTACAATCTTGACTGTCCAAACTTCCAACACCACTTTACAGACAAGAAATGAAATACGTATATATATTCCCATAAATGTGCAAAAGTTTGTTGTATTCGTGGGTTTTTTTAGGGAGTAGGTTGTGGGATTCTTGTCGTTTTGGGTTTTTTTTGATGACCGTTTATATATGAATCCACCAGTTCTGTAGTTATATTAATGAGAATAATGATGATGAAAATGCAGCCTTGTTGTCTCATGTGAAACTATGAAACCATAATATTTCTGCTGTCAAATTATTTTAAATATTGCTAGGTGTTGAGTTGAAGAGGCACAGAATATCCATAACATATTTTGTAATAGAGTACTCAAGATTGCATAGAAAAGCAAGATACATACAAATAAATACACATTCTCTTAGTAATAAACTTACTTGAGTATTTCTTCAGGTGAAACAGTAACTTGGTTTATTTAGGAAGAATGCTTGCTGTAACTAATGGAAAAACAATCACAGAAAAAATGTTTTTAAAAGAAACATCTAAATAAATATACAGAATAACACATTTTAAATAATCTGTCTTTATTATGAGAAATGTGATGATGGTATTTGTGAATTATGTGAAGTAGTCAGTGTATGCAGTTGAAGATCACTGGGCCTTGAAACTACTGTCTAGAATAAACTGCAATTCCTGCATTTGCCTATAAGCAACCATTCTGAGAGCTTTATCATTTTCCCACTGTTCATTTCTGCACCATCAAACTATAGTTGATTCAACACCTGTCTATCAAAGAAAGGAAATCCAACCCTCTCATCTAATTTCTTCTATTTGTCATTTAAACAAATATCAGTGAGGGATTCAACAAAGTGTTGTGTTCACACAAACAGTACATAAAATAGTGTGCTTGTTTCATCCTCATTCTAATATCAAGTCCTCCCTCCAGTGGCTGCTGTAACAGTTTTTTACTTTGTCAAAAAGAACTAGGAATTCTCTCTCTCAAACCTAATTTCAGATTTTTTTGTTTATTTAATTTGGTGCCTCTGGCTTGGTAAATGAACCTATTACCTACTTAGGGATCTTTATCTGTTAAAGGAAGAAGATTCTTGGTCTCCACATTGATTTATCTGTTTAGGGGGTGGGGGTTAGTTTACCAAGGTAGATCTGTTCAGATAAATTTTATGTTTCTTCCCTTGGGTAATAACAAGTCTTTGAGCACTGGTATGTAATTTGTAACTGCACTAACTTACCTATACCCAATTACGAACTTTCAAATGTTGTGTGGGGAGGACAACCCAATTTGCATGACTAGAATAATTTTGATCTGGGACATCAGAAACCACTATCACTGCCATTTCCCAGCACTTCTAATAATTTTAACTGGAATGGATAATTTCTAACATATTTAATAGAATGTATGTGGGTTTGTGCTGCAAGTGTTCAAACTGGTGGTGGACAAGATTTTGTATTTGGTGATTGTTTGTCATTGAACTATTTGTAAGCATCCAAGAAAAGTCTTTAGTGCCGTGCACGTATATGAATTGACATTTGAGTTATTTCAATGTTTACATTGACTATGCTACACACTATAAAATGCAAAAAAAATTTCTGTGCTTTTGCCATTATTTTTGTTGATTACTTCTGTTATGAATGCTAATGTGATTAAAGTGTTAGCCAAAAGATCCATGTTTTAACTGAATCGTGTTCATTTGTCTCATAATTTTAAAAGTGTATCATATAAGCAGAGCTTCTGGTGGAGCTGTGTCTTTAAAAGGTTTTTGGCAGTGTATTTTCATTTCCCATCAGTTTAATCTGACAGCCTTCTTGATAGGAAAGTGTCAAAGTCTCCCAAAGGGCCAACTTCATAGAATGGTAGAGATTGGAAGGGAGCTTTAGAGATCATCTAGTCCAACCCCCCTGCAGAAGCAGGTTCACTTAGATCAGGTCGCATAGGAACATGTCCAGGCAGGTCTTGAAGACCTCCAAGGAAGGAGCATCCACAACCCCTCTGGGCAGCCTGTGCCAGGGCTCCCTCACCTGAACAGTGAAATATATTTTTTTTTGTTATATTTAGGTTGAACTTTTTGTGCTCCAGCTTCATCCCATTACCCCTTGTCCTGTTGCTTGCTACAATAGAAAAAAGGGATGTCCCAACCTCCTGACACCCACCTTTTAGATATTTATAAATGTTAATAAGATCTCCCCTCAGTCTCCTCTTCTCCAGACTAAACAGCCCCAGTTCCCACAGCCTTTCCTCATATGAAAGATGTTCCAGTCCCGTGATCATCTTGGTGGCCCTGCACTGGACTCTCCCCAGAAGTTCCCTGTCCCTCTTAAGCTGAGGAGCCCAGAACTGGACACAGTACTCGAGGCCTCACCAGGGCAGAGTAGAGGGGAAGAAGAACCTCCTTTGACCTGCTGGCCACACTCTTCTTCATCCCCAGATGCCATTGGCCTTCTTGGCCACAAGGGCACGTTGCTGGCTCATGTTTAGTTTTTTGTCAACCAGGACTCCCAGGTCTCTCTCTGCAGAGCTGCTCTTCAGCAGTTCGACCCCCAACCTGTACTGGTGCGTGGGGATTCCTCCCCAGGTGCAAGACTCTGCACTTGTCCTTATTGAACCTCATGAGGTTCCTCTCTGTCTGACTCTCAAGCTGGTCGAGATCCCTCTGAATGGCAGTACAGCCTTCTGTTGAATCAGCCAGTCCTCCCAGTTTGGTGTCATCAGCGAACTTGCTGAGGGTAGAACTTGTAGAACAGATTATTGCAATTTCTTGAACCCCAACGTCAAAAGAAAAAAAAAAAACTCCAACCATCGCCACCCCTCCCCCAACCCAATTCTTAACTAATAACTGTCACCTCCTTAAAATTGCTGTATTTTTCCTTAACCTACAAGAAAATGTTTCGTGTAATAGGTTTTCTCTAATAGACAGTAGAAAATCAGTCTTTATTGTGCCTGCTGGTTTTTTGTTTGTTTTCCTACTTCCATTGCAATGAGCTACTGTTACTTAAGAAAACTTTTTGGGGTTCTTTCTCATAAGTATGAAGGAGCCAATAGTGCAGTTGGTGAATCCTATTATTTGTTATTTGAAAGTTACATATTGCTACAGAGATGCCATTTCTGCAAACTCATCTATGATAAAGTATATTGGGGAGAAAAATAAAACAAATTGTTAATGACTGACAGATAAAGAGCCAAAACAGATGAAGGGAAGAAAGAGTTCAATGTACAGAAGTAGTTTGCTCCCTTGGTGTCAGATTCAAGATGAAAGAGACTGCAGATTTGAATGGCTTGCCTGCCTTCTGTGCAATAGAAGACATTTAGAAATATATTTTGCGTGTAAATTCTCACCTTTAATACGCTGAGATTTTTTTCTGTAGCTGGGTATTTACTATATACATTTCCATGCTGGTAATGTATTGTGGCAATCACATTGGTTTAAAAAATTGTGCTCTGTGTTGTTTTACTCAGACAAAACTGTCTAGTACAGCAAGAACAATGACGTAAAGTTAATTCATGCAGAAAATCTGTAAAGACTGTGGAAGTTCTGTTGATTTTGGGTTTTCCTGTATCTTTTACTTTGTAATTACAAGTGTGGTGCTTCTCCAACAGGCTTATCAATTAGATAGATGTCTTTTTAGGGTTACAGAGAAGTTAGTGTTTATTCTTATGAACTTCAATCTTTGACCAAAGTTTATACTGGACTGTGTGTCACACTTTGTTGCAAAACATGTTAATCTAGGCTTGTATGATGAGTCTTTAAAGTGTTCAGTATGTTTTGAAAGAGAGGAAATGTTAATTCTAATTTTACCTGACATATCCATAGGGATTTGTAGTACTCAGAAATTTTGCTTTTGGAACTTTTTTTTTTTTGGTGATGTAAGCAGTAGCAAATGAGATCCTTGGACACAGAAATCAGTAAATTTGTTAATTTTAAACTCTTGTTGGTTTTCAGATTGCATTTGGAAGATTCATGTACATTTACCTTAGTGTTTTGAATCTGTTGTCAATTACTGTAGTGATGGCTCAGCTTCAGCAAGGAGGCCCAGATGAAAAGGAGAAGACTACAGCATTAAAGGGTATGAGTCTTCTTGCCTTTTTTTTACATATATTTCAGAAACATTTATTTAGGAAAGTAAAATTATTTAATGTAACTGTGAGTTAGAGTGTAGGAGCTACAATACTGGAAGATTATTTTATATAATGATGTGTCCATTATCAGTATTTTCGTAAGATGATAGAAAAATAGTGATTTGTGGTAAGAACTAACAGAATAAGATATCAATTAATTGTTTTAATTTTCACAATCACCTTTGAGGAAATTGACTTATGCTTTTATGTTCTTAGTTTCTAGGAGTTGTAATTTAGCTTTTATGCTACTTATATTTTATATTATGCACATGTATTGCTGTTTCGACTAAAATATTATCAGGGAAAACTTTAGCTTTTATGGTACTTATATTTTATATTATGCACATGTATTGCTGTTTTGACTAAAATATTAGCAGGGAAAACATTTTGAAGACATTGGTTTCTATGTTGATTTTATAAAGTTTTTGTTGTATGTTTTTAAAAAATGGACCTAAATGAATTATTGGAGTAATTTTCTGGAGGAAAAAAGAAATTAAATCTTTTAGATAGTGTTTTTCAATTTTGGAAGTATGTGGAGTTGGTTAGACCTACAAGTAAGCTAACTAAACATTGGATTTAAAGCGCTTGCATCATGCATTTACTCTTAAGTGGTCTTTCAAAACAGAGAAAGAGAGTATATTTTGCAATTCCAATGTAAAAAATTGATTTTCTACCAAAGTATTATTAGAAATATATTCTATTATACAATGATGGTAGATGGTGGTTTTTCAGTTTCAACTGTGAAATATTTGGTGAAAACCTATATGGTAGTTTTTCAAACCTTCTACTAATTCTGTTCAATTAGTGTATTTTGAGGAAATTGTACTTCATGTTTGGAAGTCAAAACTCCAGTTTTAGACTTGGCATTAATTTGGTTAGCATCCGAGAATTATTCTACGTAATTAAAACTAGATGTGAGGATGTTATTTTCTTCCTGCTATGTAGTGAAATCCCATTGAGCTACAGATCACCCGCACATCATTTAGTTTTGGGTTCTACTATAGTCTCAAATGGAGTTGGAGAGTAAAAGATCTTAGACAGGAGCGGATCAGATCTTGAAAGAATCTCAGACCCACAAGAACACTTTAGCTAGTTTTATCTTGAAAAATTGCTGAGAAAGAAAGCGTCTGTGTTGATGGTTGGAGCAGAAACCAATTGCAGTCTTCCTGAGTGGCTCTGATAGAAGCTGTAAATCATGACAAGCTGTACAAACTGCAGATAAGCTTAATATATTTCACATAGTATTGCCCTTGCTACTCAGGAGATGGATATTTTATTAAATAGTAACTGACACTTCTGTGTCAACAAATTTCCATATAGGTCATGGTAAGAAGACATAAAACCTCTGAAATTAATTTCTAGAGGTGTGGTGAGACTGGAGTCTCTTCACCAAGGAGAAAAAGATGCACTAAAGACTGTTTTGCTGTCTTGAGACGGTGAAACATACAGGAAGTAAGAGCATGCTTTTTGAATGCCATTGTAGAAAAGCTTTGACAAAGTTTTCTTTCTGTTATCATTTGGTTGAGAACCAAAGTAGCTCCTTCAGCATTTTTAAAGAACAATGCATAAGAAACAGCATATGATTGCTTATGTGAATTGAATGTCATGAGAGTTTACAGTAAACAAGTTTACTGTATAAGTGAGCTATGGTATGTCTGATGTTTTATAGCTAATTAGATATCACAGATATTGGAGAGATGTAAGATTTGAGCCACTCTACAAGGTAGCCTTTGGTCCTCCAGCTTTACTTAGTGAAAGCACTTGGAGAAGAAGGAGCTGGAAACAATCATATGGACAATGGAGTGAATGCCATCTGAGTTACCAAAGAGTAAGACAATACAGTTTATACACTGTAGAAAGTTAAAAGGATTGATGTACCAATACAAAACTTAGGTAATGTAAATAATCTCTAAGTTTGTCACTATCAATAAGACTACGAAAAAATAGTGATACAAACACTATTCAAGTGATTTTAAGTAATTAAAATGTGGAACTGTACTTCATGTCAAAGCAAATTTAAAGAAAATTAGTATTTTCAAACTGTCTTCTTTCCTTTGAGCTACAATTTTGGATGGTAAAGGTAATAAACCATTAGAATACTTAATGTGTTTACTTGGTAATGCATGGTATCTTGATTTATGAAACAATAATAGTTCAAAGTCACTGTAGCACTCCTGAACTGAATGTTTTTGTGGCCTTCATCTATGAGGAAGTAGGAAAATATATTTCAGCAGAATCTTACTGAATCATTTCTTGATGATTTTTTTAAATTAAACTTAGAAAGTATGTTAAAAGAATAGCATCAAAGTAATAGACTGATGAGCAATATACACTATTATCTGTGTATGCCCTAATTGTTTAATGGTTAGATTTAAGCAGAAGATGTTACATGCTGACCTCTGGTTACATGTAAAGAATGCAAACTATACTTGTTGTATGTGAGTTAGTGATTGCAGGCTCTACTGTGGTATACCATCCTGCTCTGAAAAGGATGTGTATGTCATAGTTTGCTATAAAACAGATGGCAATTTTCTCTACGTTGAGAGTTATTTTAGGAGGGTGGTTTAGGGAAGGATTCAGGTAACCAAGTCTAGTGGGGAAGGTTGAAGAGTGTTGTGATCATACAGCTGGTAAATGCCTGTGACATAGCATGTATTTGATAATCAAAGCTCCTCAAGAAGGCAAAGAAGCACAAATCAATGACTTGATATTGAGACTAGATAAGTTCATGTTAAAACCATGATACATACCAGAGGTCTTTTTCTAACATTGAGGGTAATGAATCATTCAAACAAATCACTCTGTCTTTGGTGGCTTCCTTTCCCTGGACAGTTTTTTGATGAACATTAGAGATAGGTTAAAAAATAATAAATAGATAGACAGAAGGATTACTGCCAGTGAGGCTTAACTTTTGGATCTGGAATGAGATATCCTATAAGAAAGTCCTGTGTTTAGTAGTGTGTAGGATGTCCTTCTGCCCTTAACATCTACAAATCTGATCAAACACATTTTGTCAGTGACAACAGTGAAACAGAAAAGACACAGCATGCATTATGTATTTTTTTCTTTTCTTTTTTTAGATTTATTGTCTAGAATAGACTTGGATGAACTAATGAAAAAAGATGAGCCACCACTTGAATTTCCTGATACTCTGGAAGGATTTGAGTACATGTTTAATGAAAGTAAGTTGTACATGCTTGGTAGAGACTATACTTTGAATAATGTTGGGAGGTTATCAGAACTTTAAGTTTACCTTATAAGTCCCTATTAGAATTTCACACTTTTAAGAATAAAATTTTAAGCCTTAGTGTTAACAGACTTGTAAATCTAGCTTTTTTTTTTCATAAAATTGTAACCAAAATCCTTCATTTTGTACACTGTAGGTTTGTACTGTTTGTACTGTGCATACTTTATGACTTCATGTTTTCTGTTACAGAAGTGTTGATATAAAAATTCTGAAAGCGATTTCTGTACCATGAGCATTAAAAAGCAAAAATCACTCATCTAGGAAACATTTTATTTACTGATTAATTTTTATGGATATAGAAGAAATTATTCTTTAGATCACAGTTCATCCACACTATTTTGTTGTTACCAACAGGAAGGCACCTACTTGTATTGATGGAAGTATGAGCAATGTGGTAGACTCTGTTACTCTCCTAGTGTGGGTCTTGGTTTTGTATTGCAGCTAAATATGTGATGACTATAGGTACTGCCAGCTAGCTGAACCTATGTGTTAAATGAGTTAGTAATATTTATAATTTGCAGTGCATACATTTTAAAATCCAGATGAGAAATATTCCTCTGAGCTAAAGTAATACCAGACTCTAGGAAATGACTCTTTCAAGATTGTTTGAAACCTGTAGGAAAATGGGGACGTTTACAATTCTGCTTCTTTGCAGTGCCTGTTCTGTGAACAGAGGATCTTTAGTTTCTAAATCTGCCTGTCTTACATCTTCTACTTTTAAAGAAAAAAAAAAAAAGAGCTTCCCTTTAAATGATAGTCATTTATGCAACACTTAGCTTTTTAATACCCTGATGGTTTTCACAGGAAGGTACTTAGAGACTAAAAGTGTCATGAAAGTGATGCTCTTTCTTTGATGGGAGGGGTTCAGCTCTGTCACTTTTCAGCTCCTTATTTTTAGATCTGCACAGTGTCTACTGTCTTCCTTACTGACTTCAGTGTTAATGGTTCATACGTGGTTGATAAAAAGGGCTGAAATTTGAATTTTGGAGAATGATGTCTTAGAATTATGTTATTAAATATTCCATCACTAACTTCACAGCGTCAGTGATTTCCATAGAATGTAGCAAAACACATGCTACTGGTCAAGGGAGCAAAAAGGTCTCCATTTTGCTTTTGTACATTTAATTCAAATGTTCAGTCACGTACATACTCTTATGTCATAATCATGCTTCTTTTTGGGATAGAAAAGTAAGATTTTTTTAATATTTAAAGAATCTGAAGAAGACAAAGGTTTCAGAAAACCAAAGCAAAAAAATACAAAATTTTCTTATGAGGAAAGGCTGCAGGATCTGGAACTGTTCAGCCTGCAGAAGAGGAGACTGAGGGGGGACCTCATTAATACTTACAAGTATTCAAAAGATGTATCTTGAGAGGATGGGGAAACACTTTTTTCTGTAGTGCCCAGCGGTAGGACCAGGGGTAATGGACAAAAGCTGTAACACAAAAAGTTCCCTTTAAACTTATGGAAAAACTTCTTTGTTGTGAGAGTGAGGGAGCTCTGGCACAGGCTGCCCAGGGAGGGTGTGGAGCCTCCTTCTCTGAAAGTTTCCAAACCTACCTGGACACATGCCTGAGTGACTTGATCTAGGCGGTCCTGCTAGAGCAGGAGGGTTGGTCTAAATTAACGTTTTAAGTTCCTTCCAACCCCTACCATTCTATGATTCTATGAAACATTTGATCCCTTTTACTTGAGCAACTCTGTCTAATATTAAGTGACATACTTGAAGAGTAACTGTGTGCTAAGGAATAGCTGAGTATGATGAAAATATGACAAGAAGGATATTTGCACCTGGGACAGGGATATGAAGCTGGGGAGAATTATTTCCTTGTTGTCTTGTACATGAGGTAAGACAAGTCTGCAATAAAATGTCAAATAAGCAGCTAAGAGTCGCTATTAGTTATCAGATCTTAAATATTTTATTTAAAATGTAAAGGTCCTGGAAAGATGTGAACCCAGTTAGCCATTTCTTACTATTCAAGAAGGAAGATTTTGCTGAGAAACCTCACTTTTGTCATGCAGACAGTTCAGCTTTCAAAGGAGACAATTGTACATATTCCTGTTTTTTTTCTGGTGATGCTCTGAGATCATAACTTGGGTTTTGTCTGATAAACTGAAACATTACTTGTATGAGACATGTTTTCAGCAGTTTATTGCTTATTTATCTGTCCACATCTTCATGTGTGGTTGAGTAAACTTTGGCTCTTAACAATGCCAACCACAGAAAGTTACACTGAAATCTAACAATAGCATGTTTGTTAGTTCTGGTCAAGCATTCTGCTTTGTTTTACTGTTGTAGTCTCACAGTACCCTGAATCTATGTGGTTTTACTTGATCACATGATACCTAGGACTTGAGATATTTTAGCTTAGTTATGGATGTGTTCTTTTTCAGATTAACTTGGAATGTTGTTAATCTTAAGTGTTTCCTTTCCTTCCAGCCTCTGGTCCAATTTGTATTCTCATTTTGTCATAAATGCAGTTCGTTTTGAAGTAGGAGAGTTGTAGCTACAACTCAATCACATAATTGACACTGCAGATCAAATATTAACTACTAATGTTTCAATTTCAGTGTTAGCCCATAGCAAATTTGTCATTTAATATTTGATATCTGCATGTAACTCCCCTGTCATCATTTGTGTTTGGCTTAATCAAGCAATATATACCGTTCAAGAGGAATGCATTTTGTTGTTATACTACAGCTGTTTTCGTTCAAAAATAGCATAACCAAAAGAGATTACATCTAAAAATTGAGTTGTTATTATTAAACTTCCTTTAAAATTTTCAGCAATTAAATGTAACTTAATGAAGACATGTATGAAAATTTAATGGTTCTGTTTCTTTTACAGAAGGACAGTTGAGACACATGAAAACTGGGGAACCATTTGTTTTTAATTACCGTGAAGATTTGCACAGATGGAACCAGAAGCGCTATGAAGCTCTTGGAGAGGTATATTGTTTGCATGTATGCATGTGTATTATGTACTGATGGGCTGTGGTTTTATTGTATTTCTATGTAGAAATTATACTTTTAATTTTGTATGTACTAAGAAGGATTTTTGTGAGACTGCAGTCATTTAACAAAAGGTATTTCAGGGTTTGTTATGTGTTAATGCTCTTAACAGCTGTATAGCTTACAGTGTGACTACAATTTGACTTTGCATTCAAAATAGGAAATCATCTAAATTACACAAATCGGAGACTATGATATGGTGCAAGATTTTCTTTAACTTTCTTCTTCTCAAGGCAAAGCACAGGGTGTAAAACTGTCATTTTACTTTCCAGATGAAGACAAATATATTAGCTGCTTTTCTCATGCTATCAGAAGATACTAGGAGTCGCTAAATTCATTAAGTAGAGGTCTCATGATTACTTGATTAAATGTTTGTTGATATATTAGACATTTGGATGTTACTGATACTTCCCAGGCTCTACATAGGAATCGTTACATCTTAAAGACCTTTAAAATCATCAAGTCCAACCACTAACCTCACACTGCCAAGTCCATCACTAAACCATGTCCCTCAGCACCTCAGCTATGAGGTTTATAAATATCTCCAGGGATGGTGACTCCACCGCTTGCTTGAGCAACTCATTCCAATGTTTAATAATCCTCTTGATAAAATGGTTCTTCCTGATGTCCAGTCTAAACCTCCGCTGGTGCAACTTGAGGCCATTTCATTCATTACTGGACAGATGAGACCAACCCCAACCTCACTACTATTGACTTTCAGGTAGCTGTAGAGAGTGATCACATCTCCTCTCAGCCTTCTCTTCTCTAGGCTAAATAACCCCAGTTCCCTCAGCTGCTCTTCATAAGACTTGTTCTCCAGACCCTTCCCCAGCTTAATTGCCTTTCTCTGGACATGATCCAGCATTTCAACATTCTTCTTGTAGTGAGAGGCCCAACACTGAACACAGCACTCAAAGTGTGGCCTCACCAGCACCAAGTACAAGGGGACAATTTCTGATATAGATCAGGATGCCATCGGCCTTCTTGGCCACGAGGGCACGTTGCTGGCTCATGGTCATCCCGCTGTCCACCAAGACCCCCAGGTCCCTTTCCCCTATACTACTCTCTAACAGTTCATTCCCCAGCCTGTACTGGTACCTGGGGTGATTCTGTCCCATATGCAAAATTCTACCCTTGCCCATGTTGAATTTCATCAAATTTCTCCCCACCCAACTCTCCAGCCTGTCCAGGTCTCGTTGAATGGCAGGACAGACTTTCTGGTGTAGCACCGACCCTCCTAGTTTAGTATCATCATCAAACTTGCTGACAGGCCTTCTGTTCCCGCATCAAGGTCATTAGTGAATATATTGAACACTACTCGTCCCAGCAGCAACCCCTGAGAGACTCCAGTAGATACAGGCCTCCAACTAGACCCTGTCCCATTGATCACAACTCACTGCCTTCTTCCCTTCAGCCAGTTAACAGTCAACCTCACTACCTGATCATCCATCCCACACCTCAGTTTTTCTGGGAGGATGCTGTGGGAGACAGTGTCAAATGCTTTACTGAAAACAAGGTAAACCACATCCAATGCACTACCAGATCATTGATAAAGATGTTAAACAGAACAGGCCCCAGCACTGAGCCCTGAGGAACACCACTTGTGACTGGCCAATTGACTATATTTAACTCCATTCACCAGCCATCCAGACAATTTTCCAGACTAAAAACTGGACAGAGTAGGTCCATCGAAGCCCTGGGAAGCCAATTTCTCCAGAGTGTGTCAAAGGTTTTTACTGAAGTCCAGGAAGACCACATCTACAGCCTTTCCCTAATCCACCTTGTCATAGAAGAAGATTGGATTGGTCAAGGAGGACCTTTCATGAAGCCATGTTGACATAGATGCTGTGGAAGTGTTAGCTGTAGAACCATCTGGCCCCGATTCCTTTTCAATGTGCAAATGACTTCCATTTCAGTGCCATGCTTGTTGTAATGCTTTAGGAATCACAACATTGTCTTGAGAAAAAAGACATCTGATCCCAGTGAATGCAAAACAAGTGTATGCTGAGGTCGTTTTTTGCATTGTCACAACCTTCCTTGCGCAACAGAAAGAACAGTCTCAGAACATTGACCTTTGGGTAGTAGTGCTTTTCACATCAGAGTGGCTATTGGAGAAAGAGAATGCACACTTCTGTGCATAAACTAAGGTCTTTTTTTGTAGACACTGTATAATGATGCCTGGCAGTTTCTGTTGGAGTCATTATGGCATGTCATTCAAGAGCTGTCTTTACCTCATGGCAAGGTAAAGTATGTCCCTATGTACTCTTTTTGTAACATTAATTCAGACCACTCAGAGATAATGTGTGATTGTGCACATTTTGACATCGTGCCTTATAAATTTTCATCATGTCATGGCTTAACTCACTGCTTCCTATGGGTTAGGGGAGAGAATCGGAAGGACAGAAGTGAGAGAATCTGTGGGCTGGGATACAGTTTAATAGGTAATGCAAAAGCTATGCATACCATCTCCAGGAGAGCAGAGCTTCTTCATGTGTAATGGTGACTTGGGAAGACAGAAATCTTGTTGGAAGAGATTTTCCTTCATCTCCCTTCATCTTACTTTCCCCCAGTTTTTATTGCTGATGATGACAATGTGTGGCATGTGGGATATACCTTTGGTCAGTTAGGGTCAGATATCCTAGCTGTGCCCCCTCCTAGCTTCTTGTGTTCCTGCCAGTACAATTGTGTACTAAAGAGTAAAAGGAAAACTAAAATGTCTGAAATGACGGACAGCCCTACACTGTTGCAAAGTAAATAGTATCAAGCATCTTGATTGAGTTTCTTGGATGGATAAATAAGTATGTACTTAAATATATCACCAAATGGTTCTGTACATTTTCTCATGCTGCCAAGAGTACGTTTGTTAATGCTGAAGCAAAATCAAGTTACATGGCCTTTTCCAGGTATAGCAGGATGAGCTCTGAGATTTCTGTAAGCACTGAGCATGCAGACTCAAGAAAGGAGTGCATGATGGAAGTCTGCCCATCTTGATTAACAGGAGGAGCACTCTATCTGTCCTTAACCAGTGTAGCTGGGTGAAGTATGGTCCAAGAATTCCCACCAGCTTTAGTTTGGAGGAAGTGGAAGAGGTTCAGTGGAAAGCAGTACACCAAAGAGGAAAGAAGGAAGACATGCAGTGTGGCACCACAGGGCTGTGCAGTGCTGTGGTTTCACATGTACAAGCCTCTGTTTAAACACACATACTCCATTATGTTAGAATTTCTGTTCTTTGAGAATAATTGCTCAAATAATCCTGATTCTTAGGTAGACCACAGTGGATTTTGAATGGTGCAAGTTTTACTTTTCCGTTCAGGTGAAATGAAAAGCCATCGCAGGCCAGACTACTGTGACTTTAGCAAGATAGGTAACATGGATTAGTTTGCCTCTCAGTTCCTTGCTGTTGCTCCCAAAGAGGTTTTGTGACAGAGACAACCTTTCTGCTTGTGAGACTGTACTGAAAAGCTATTGCTGACCCTGACAGGCCTCTACTGAGTGTTTATCTGTGACTAGCTCAGCTTCTCCATTTCCTTCAGGGGGCAGCCTGGGCTCTGTGATGCTGTGTTGGAGCTGCCCAGCTGTTGAGCACTGCTTTGTCCTGCCAGAGCTTTATTAACAGAGACTGAAGAAATTTGCTTTTTACCTCCTCCTCCTTGTTCCTGCAAGAACTGTGGAAGGGAAGGTGTTTATGGGACCTGCTGCTGCTGCTTCTCGCATCCCTTCACCTAGTTCCCAAAACAGGGAAAGTGTTATTGACACTTGTTCTGTGTGTGCAAACCTTTGTGTCTACTAGTATTGTTCAGTTATCCCCATTTTCCAATGGAGATGGACAAATGAAATGGACAAGGAATGGCTATGAAGATTAGTATGTCTCCATGTGCATTCCTGTGCCACCATACCTTCTAGTAAGTGTTTGGCAACATCATAAAATTCTGCATTCTGTGCATCAGAAGTGCCACAGCGTCAGCCCACAGTAGTATGAAAAACCTGTGATTTTTGGTACCAGGCAGTGGAATACGTTCATGAAGCAGCTGCCTTACATCTTTGCTGTCTTGTGCCTTTTGCCTTAGCTATAGTCACTCTTCGTGTTCAAGTTTGAGTGAGCTTTGGAAATGCTCTTTGTTTATATTGGTAGGTGAAGGGAGAGGAAGGTATATGGTCAGGAATCTGACAGGGTGAATTATTCTAAGTTGCTTATATATTTAGAGGAAAAAAGAAAGAAACTCATTTGTGTTTCAGTCTGTTAGGTGCTTGATTCTACAGAGTTCTTCCAAGAAGCTACAAATTTTAAAATGTTCTATTGTCATTTTTGTCACTCTATGAGTGTTCATGTACTTACCCTGAGAACAAAGGCAAAGCTGATCAACAAGGCTCTTGTCATTTGTTCACATAGGTAAAACCTTTTTTGTGTCATAGTGTGGTGGTTTGACCTCGGCTAGATGCCAAGTATCCACCAAGCCACTCTATCACCCTTCTCGTCAGCAAGCTAGGGAGAGGAGAAAAAAAGATGGAAGCCTCATGGGTTGAGGTAAAGCCAGTTTTAAAAATGTAACAGCAGAGTCCAGACACATGAAAGCAAAAGAAGACAAAGATGTTATTCTCTGCTTCTAATCAGTCGGTGATGTCCAGCCAGTTTCTGGGAACTAGGGCTGTGGTACATGTAACGGTTGCTTCGGAAGATAAATGTAAATGACAAATGCCCCCCTTTCATCCTCCTCTCCTTGTGTTTATATTGCTGAGTTGGCATTGTATGGTCAGCTGTCCTGGCCATGTCTCCTCCCAGGATCTTGCCCACTCTCAACCCACTGGTGAAAGTGGGGGAAAAAATGTTGGGGAGGCAACTTCAATATTGGTTGAGCAGGAGCCAAAACACTGGTGTGTTATCAAACATGTTTGTAGCTACCAACAGAATACACAGCAGTGTGAGGGCTGCTATGGTGAATTAACACTATCTCAGTCAGCCCCAGTGCAATCTCCAGGCCATATTCCGTACCATTTGTGTCATGCTCAGATCCTACATAATTTACTATGTACATATTAAACCATATTTGTAACCAGTATACAACAGACAGCTTATATCACAGATTATTTTCCCCTCATAGTTAAATTCCCTTTGGACACACATCAGGTCTCCCCATCCTTTCTCATTACCCACCAAATACACCCAGGCCTTTGAGCAAAGACAGTCCCACAAATGGGTTTGCCTTTTCCACTAGGAGATTCAACCCATACCGCTTTCCCCAGCCACTTTTCTGTGTGCAGTATGAGGACCTTACCTCCTGCCACAGCATGCAGAGGTTTTGTTTGGACAGGAGCAGGATGGTTAGCAGAGCCTCTACTGTTAAGCAGTGAAGTGACTTCTACACATAGATTGATGTGTCACTAATGGAGACAATAGAGAAATGGTGTATTACCCTCTGATTAGCCATTCTCTAGTCTGGGGAAAGATGTTTTAGCAAACTGTGATAGCTTAAGAAGCGCCATCTCATGTAGTTTGTAAGGTGATGTAGTAAAATCTGGCTTTAGGCCTTTGCTTTGAAATACATACTTTGGCTTTAGAAGTTCTCTAATATGTGTTTGTGCCTGAACATTCATGTAGCTGGATATAGAGCGAGATGATAAAGTAGCTGGACTTGTATTATTGGACAAAAGTGTTTTATCTATTCAGTGTTGCCATTCTTAGCTCAATCATTGTATGCTAGCTTTCTGATTTTTAAAGAATATACCCATCCTGTCCAAGGCAACTTTTTTTTTTTTGCTCTGCATATATATTGTGGGCTGCTTTTATTGTGTTTTATTAGTTTTATAAAGTAGATGTGCTTCCTACCCTTATGTTACAGCATCATTCTGTCTTTCTTAAAGCCTTAATAAATTTCCATTCGGTAATCCATGATTTTTTTGTTGCTGTTGCTGTTAGAAGTCATGAATACACTATTTGTGATATTCTGCCATTACTCTGGCTGTATGGAAATTGATTCTTCACAAATTACAATGGTTCGTCAACGTCTCCACTTCTTACATCTCTTTATTCTTCATTCATTGATCTGTTATTTCAGGCACGCAATTTGTTCTGCAGCCTCTTGATATGTGCTCCTAATAGACAATTTAGTGAACTGTTCATAATTTTGTGATTCTGGTTCAGTCATTGCTATTGCGGCATTGAATTTTGTGGAGAGCCTCTCCATTTGCTTTTTAAAAATTAAAATGGCAACAGAAGTGCACAGAACATGGTGTTGCAGCTGCTTCTAACTGCCGATTAATCCTTGTGGCAAGTTTGAAGTATGATTGAGAACAATTTTGTGACGACTGTTCAGTAGTTGCAGACGTACCATTCCAGTCAAGTTGGGGGTTTTTTTTGTTTTGTTTTTTTCTGGTCAGGAGTTATGGAGATTTGGATTCTACGTTAAACTCTGGATTAGACTCATGATATATGTCTCCATGCATTTTAAGTCAGTGTCTCTATTTTTTCTTTTTACCATACTTTTAATTGATACTATAGCTACTGAATTTGCCAACAGTCAACTTCAGCCTCTGTGTCATCATGGCATTGCAATTAGCTGGAATCATAAAGAAAATACTACTACTAAAATCTTTTGCTGGGTTTTCACCTTGCATTTCACCAGTTATAGAAGTTGTATTGATAATGAGACTTCATATGAAAAAGATGAGGCAGAAATTCTCCTTCCATAATCTTAGAGTAACCAGAATATCCCTACCACCAGTGGGCAGTTATTGTCCGTCTCTTTGTATGTCAATTACTGCTCTACCACTGGGTAATTACGGTTTGGTGATTGCTTGGAAGCCATTTAAGCAGATATTGTTGTGAATGCCATCACTAATAATGAAATTTTTATGTGTACTAACAGTTTACTTGGCTATCCATGTCTTTACATAAGTCAAATAGGATTTGTAAATACGTAGATTATAATATGGACCATGTTATAAACACCTCTGCTGTAGTCTTATTCAAGGACTAGTACATGCTGTGTCTTGTAATGCAGCCTGTCTGATCAAGCATATAAGCAGGTAGCAGGAGAATTTGGGTTACTTTTTACAGTTACCACATCATAGCACAAGCAAATACATTTTGTTCATGTACAACAGATAGAGAAAGCAAAGTTGTGCCCCACTAAATAAAGTGCTTTGAAGTATGTACACAATGTTAGGTCCAGCTCATCATAAAGTAGATTAACCATTAAGTTTGATATTTGGCGGGGTGGGTGGGGGTGGGAAATACGTATGTAGAATTATGACTATGACAGCCCATAATTAAGATCGCTAAGTAGTAAAATGGGATTATTTTTCTTTTCCAGATCTCCTTTAAGTTAAAGAACAGCTTGGTCTCAACATAATTTAAAAAATAAGCGTTCACCTGCTACTAATTTCCTCCTTGGTTGCAAAGAGCATTATTTGTTTGGATGACTGAGAGAAAGAAGCAATTTACATAGCACAAATGAAAGCATAGAGCAGCAGAAGAGGACATGTAAGTTAATGAAGAAGGAAGCATTAAGTAGTCTGCATTTGAAAGGGTAGCTTCTTACATGAATAACCCAAAATCTGATGATAGGCTGCACGTGCACCTGATAGTACTTAAGGTCCAATCTTGCAGCCGAAGCTCATGTGAATAAACTCAATAGGTCTGATCTTGTGAATAAGGCCTACAGGATCAAGTTCCAAATAAAATTTGCAGATGATTAGTAGAAATCCTTACACTCTAGTTTCAGTTTCTTTGCACAGACAGTTTATCATTAAGCATTCCAGATTTCCTCTGACTAGGGAGACCTCAGTTTAACAAAGTAGGCGCTGTTTACCATCAATTAAGCAAAATTATGTTTGTTTACCTTGATGTAATATTATGTATTTGGTGTTAGTTATTTAGTGGTTGGAAAAATTTGTCTTACTGAGAGGACAAAATAATTTGATGGTGATGTAATACACAGGCAGGCTTACAGACATTTGCTTTCATGGGATTCTTTCTTGGCTAGGGCTGTTGAAGAGGTTATATTCAAGAAGATTAAATTCCAAGTACTTAACAGGTGTCTATTGAGTGTGCATTAAATGAATATTTTCAGTGTCTTGTATTACTATGAGTAAGGGTAAGTTTTTACGGCGATGGTAAAAATCCTCCCTGAGAACTTAATTCTTCCTATCTTCATGTAATGTTTCAAAGCTAGAGTGAAAGCATCTAATTGATGTATTTTCATCATCCTTATTTTCAGAAGTGATTAAATGCCACTTTGGGTGGTCACCTTTGGGAGCAATGTGATAGCACTATTTCTGTGCAATTTCCCATTTACTAAGGAATGTTGCAGAAGGTTTATGCTTCAGCAACATTTTACAGTGGAGTAAATGTTGCAAAAATATTTAGAGTTGTATTATTTGGACAAAACTGACAGCTGAGCAGGAGAGGGAGGTTAGGCAGGATAGCATGTGATCTCATTTCTTATTAGGGAAAACTCCATGTGGATTAGAGACTTTTGAATTTACCAGTTGAAGGAAGAGCTTGAACGGCACATCACTTTTTGGACACCAAAGTCAATTATGACTGTAGTTCTTCAGGTATGCATGCCTTAATGGTTACAGGGGTTCTTTCAGACTGATTTAATTATTTTCAGTTTGCGGTAGGTAAATGTGAAACAGAAATATGATGCAGAGGGCTTCAAGGAAACTAAATAAATCCCCTAAAAATGGGGTAGAATATTAAACTTCTCTCTAATAGTAGCTCTGAAGCCATATGTAATACATTTCCATAAGGTTCCTATCCTTTTAGTTTACTGATTTTTGAACCAGTGTCTTGATAACAGAAATAAAATGCTAATAGGCGCCACACCAAATGATATGAGTCATGTATGTGTACTACCTTTAGAATTTTTGAAAGATTTCAGCTTTTAGCGATCTATTTATCTTCAGCATTTCTTTTTTGGTGAGTGAAGTAGATGGACAGACAGCAAGAATTGAGGACTACTTGATAGTACCTAAGGAAATTTAAATTTAAATATGAATCTTTGTTGCCTGCAGTATATTCATTTGCATATGCTAAATCCGCTTTCAAAATCTGCTGTTTATGAAGACTTTTTACTGGAATGATTATGTCAGATGTGCTTCAGTGAACTCTTCTAGTTTGTAGGCAGCAATTGGCAGTAGGTTGGTTCATCACAGTAACATGACAGTACTCGAAAGGTTCAGAGATAGTTTCATAATTATTGTTAGCATGATTCTTGAAAGAAATGATGAGCATCTCATAAACCCAGATGGGAATTTGTTACATTGTTGATAAATGTGTTGATAAATGTGTTTTACATTTTTAAATTGATAAACAGTGAAAAGCAGAGAAGATACAATAAGGCAGATGGTTGTTTATAAAGCACTTGCAAGTTGCTGCAATTCAAAGAATGGTACTAATTGTTAAAAAGAAGACAAAAATTGGAGTAGGGGGAGTGTTTCAATGAGTTAATCATGAGCTTTTTAAAAATAAAACCTTCAGCAGCTTTAGTTCAATTAGAACCATTCTTGCCATCCTGGGTTTATATGCAAAAGTTTAGACTCTCAGTTCTTAATAAACTTTTGCAACAACCATTTTCATGTAGAAATTAAAAACACAACTAATCCAACTTTGAATGTATCCACTGCTTGCTTTTTTCTTTTTTTTTTCTTTTTCTTATTGGGGAAAAAAATAAGAATTATTGTGCAGCAGGAAAAAAAAAATCATTGCTTTTGTAACTCATTCCCACTTAAAAATAATTGATACACTAGTGAACTCCCAAGTCAGCTGAGAGTTAGGAGCAAGGTAGTTGGCTTATTTTTTGGTAAGGGATGGGTAAAAAAAAAAAAAAAAGATTTTACCAACCTCATGACTAGCAAAAAAAAATTTACCTAGTGCTTAGGCAGGCTACAGATCAGCATATGTGGTGAAACCAGTTGGTTCACCTTTGTCCTGTGAATGTTCAGTTGTTGTTTCCAACAGTGATACTAAGTTTCTATGAAAGAGAAAATGTTTTCCTACTGTTTCAGCAGGAGTTTTTTGAAAACCAGAGATATGTAGATTAATGCCTTCATCAAGCAGGAATTTTAAAACATGTTTATTTTACCTCAGTTGCAGAACTCTGGAAGAGTTATTTATCTTTCACGGGATTTTCAGCTTTTCCAAGATAAAGATTTAACACTTTCTATGTTTTCACCAGGAGATCTGTATCTTTCTGTTGACTGGGAATATTTTTATTAAAATTCAGCAGAATAGTGATAGTTTTTTAATAAAGCTGTATCAGCTGTGTTAGTCCTTAGTAGGAATAATTTGAAAGGAAAAAAATTCAATTATAAATCAATAGAGCGTTGTATTTCTGTATGTGCAAACAACCTAAAATTACTTTAAGATGCTCCAGCTGCTCAATTCATTAACTCAATCACAACTGAATTTTGGTATCTGTTATCTTCTTTTGGTTGCTGCAGCAGAAATACCCAGTTAGCATGCCTGAAGCTGTTAGATGTAGTTATGACTATTAAGGCAGATCAGTTCAATAGATTGGTTTCTTAGAATTTTGAGAGGTGTAATACATAGTTGTTTATCTTCATGCACTCTCCTGTCTGTAATGATTCAGGACAACATCATGCTCCTCCACAAATAGTGGAAATTCTTTCCTACATTCAGGGTTTCTAGATTTGCCTTTTTCACATCTTAACTCTTTCCAGTATATCTGTCAAACCCCTGAGTATATTGTTGGTGATAAGAAGGATCTTTGAGGAGAAAAACAAAAAAAAAATGTTTCTCTCTTCCATCAACTTAACTGGGAGTGGGTGTATGTTTTTTGCCTTCTTTCCAGCACTGTGAATTATATAGATATTATGGTAACTTTCTCTTACTTCACTGTAAATCTGCCACCTCATAACACAGGATGTTAAAATGTTTTTAATTTCTAGATTCAGAAACTCAGCTTCTGTCCTCTTTTCCAGTATATATGGCTCTATTCTCAGTGGATTTTTGAAGATAAAACCTGACATATATCTATCCCATTCAGAAAGCAAATGCATGTGAGAGTTTCACATAAAAGTACAAGTAAATGTTTAAAATATTTCTGAAACTTGTATTGTTCACTTCTATAACCTGAACTTGTTTTTAGACATGACTAATTTTCATGTATTAGACATGTACCTTCGTCACATGCTGATAAGAATTTTAGTGCAGTAGACCTTAAAGCTGATGCTTAAGTAAGAGGGAAAATAGTAAATGTAAGGGGTGTGTGCCCACCATGAGATGCAACACTAGATGAGATCGTGTGTACTTTTGATTTCATATAGCTGGTTAGAAAAATGCCAAGTATTTTATTTTCAAATATTGGTGCAACAGACACTAAGGAAGTATTACTGTAGTTGGTTGTGCCATCTGAGGGTAACAATATAAATGAAAGAACAAAAATTACTCACTTTATGAAGATTGTAGGAAGGCAGAAGCTTTAAGCAAGAGGGAAAAAAAATTATAACAGGTGACAAAAAAAAAGTTATAACAGGTCACCAGAAGAAGCAGTTAGATGCAAACACTTGGAAAGTGCTAAGGATTCTTACTGTCTTGGTCACCGTGGGGTTTGATACTCAGTTTCCTCTATGCCATGAAATGTATGGAGATTGATTGTTACAGTTGATACCAATATTTAATATTTTATTATATATTTATTAGTATTTTTTTTATTTTGTTGAAACAACTTTTTAATCCTGCTTTACTTGATACTGTGGAAATGCCCATGGAATTTCTGAAGTGAAAATTTCTGTTACTGCTGACTTACAGTTTCTTTCACTTAGAAGTTTTAAAATAAATGTTGTTCTGTATAATAGTTAAAAACCTATAAGAAACTGCAGGTAGCAATTAAGATGGAGAATAATGCTAAATAACTGCCAGCAAACTAGAAACGATGAAACTCTAGGATAGGAATTGCTTTTGTTGAGGCAGAATGAAGTGTCAGAGATGTCAGGACACAATACTGATAGCTGCACAAGTTCTTTGTGGTTTTCCGTCAGCTTAACATTTCATAGATCTTTCATTGAGGGATTTGGGGTTTGTTTTTTCAGAAAGGGTATGCATTTCACAAGAGTCAAACTTTATTGGAAAATGGTGTACCCAGCATACCCAGCAGTCAAGAAATGCAATCTAGGCTCCTTCAATGTGTGTATAACGTTATATGTACATGTACAAATGTTACTATTTCTGTGAAAGCAGCTACCTTCAAAATCAATAGATGTAAAAGATAGGAATAGCCGGAATATCACTTAAGTAGAGAGCCAAGATGTAACAGAACTCATTATTTCTTTTCCAGTATTACAGTGGTGTGTCATTGTGTTTAATAGCAAGCTGAGGATTACAACAGTCAGGGTGCACCTTTTGAGAGTTTCTGCCAGATCAATGACTGATAACTATCACTATAACTATTCAGTGAAATTCTGTGAGTTACAGCATGAAAACATCCAAAGGAGTACCATCTTACGCAACTGTTAACCAGGTGTTCCAGAAGGGTACTGAATGTCAGACTGTTGCAGGCAGAGCATGATATGGACTCAGAAGAAAGAACAGTTGCTTACTGTATCAGAGCTATGGTTCTATCAGGTGCTGCTCTTAGTCTGGATCCTGCCACCTGCTCCCAGATACCTCTGTAACGAGAGGTTTCAGTATCAGAGTGGATATTTTATTCCACCAACTGGTTTCTAAAGACACATGTCGTGATGCATTGGATAGCATATATCGGGTAATAGTCAACTCCATTGTACTTGGCAAACGTGCACTGTGAGAGACAATGTGACTTGAGATCAATTTATAATAGAAAAGGAAACAGCTTGATAATTTGAGCTTGTATTTGTAGCAGTAAGCTAGGAATAGAACTCTCATTTGTCCAAAGTTTTGATCTTCTGTTCAGTTTACAGTGTCACGTCTCATTTCAGTGTTTTGAGAACATCAGCAAGTGCTGCTTTGCTATGGACTGCTACGTAAGGATTAATCATGAAATGAGTTGTCTGATCAGTTCTTGCAAACATCAGCTTAGTTCCATGCTCTCAGTCATGGTTATGTCTAGTAATCCAGAAATATTTCCAGATGCGTATAGTTATAGTTAGATAAAATATTTTTCACAGTGGATACACTGAAATCAGCTTGTGGAAACAATCAAGGTGCATATTGAGTTGCAAGTATATGGCTTCAGGTTTGATCATTTCTACATCAGTAAGTTGAAACTCCAAAGTAATAACATCTATCTTTAATATTTCCTTCTGGAACAAATTTTTCTTTATACAGATACAGTATGATTTGATAATTCTAAAGTAAAACCTTAAGATGGTGTTAGTTGATCTTTCTGAAAGACAGATCTGATTTCAATTCACAGACTGCCTCAGAATTCAAAAATATCTTTTCTTCCAGTGTCTTTTAGACAGCGTCTTTGGTTCACTATATTCTTGTGTTTGTTAAGTTTCTTGGGCTTGCCTTACGACCTCCACAGGAAACCAATTGAGGATTTTGTCAGATACATTAGAAAGCAAAATTCATTTGGCTGCAGCATTAAATGACCTACTAATAATTTTTTACATAAAAATAGCCTATAACCCTAGAGACAGTACAGGTAAAGTGAAAAGAAATTAAGTAAATCCTGATGTGAATACAAATGGGAAGTGAAGATTGATGCACATTTTTAGTACAGTTTCACAAAGACTCTTTTGGACAAGCTGCATTCAGTAATAGAAAGGGTACTCGCCTAAATTGTAGTAATGTAGTTTTGGGCTGGCTTCAAATATTCAGAAATGCATATGTTGTTGATCATTCATTAAAACTCATAATTTTAGGAATATCATGTTGGGAAAATAAGGCACATTAGCCAGCAGCACAAATAACAGGAGAAGCCACAATATTAGTTTCCCCTCAACCCAGCAAAAAACAGATTATTTGGCTGACTATCAAAAGGAGCAGCAGTAATTGTTTCCAGTATCAGTGGAAGCATTTTACTGTTTTAAAAACCAAAAGCTTCTATTTCATTAACTCAAGAAAAGGCTTGGTCTCTGCCATCAATTAGGGAACAAAAACGGGATTCTCATGACAAGCTGTAGGTTGTTGTCTGCCTGTGCTTTGCTGTTGCCCATGAATTGCTGCGGGAGCTCCTAGTGCCTCTGCGGTAGCTGCTTGTCCTCTGCAGTTCTGCAACAGCAGCTTCCCAAGCCTGGGGCACAAATATGGTAGGACCTGATGGGTATGATGTGCCCAGGAGCAAAACCAGATTAGAGCTACCTTGTGAACACTAGCCAAAAGGTAGACCCAGGTTTATAACTTTCGTCTTGGTTTGTAGGAGATAAAAACGGAAAAGGAAAAGCATGGAGAACGAGACTATGGGCAAACAGTAGTTGGCGATGTGACAACTTGTCACTTAACAACCAGCTTGCTGCCGGACTCTGTGGTGACATGTCTCTTCTGTCTAGGTGAGGCCTTCAGTGGAAAAAAGGAGGAGCACCCATTGGACTCTGTGCCCATTGCTCAGATTATTGACTGGTAATAGCAGTGTGATGAAGACACTTAATGATCACACTCACACAAACACACATGGGATCTCAAGGGCTGGAATGGACCTTGAAAGATCTACTCCAACCCTGCTGCCAGAGCAGGACCAGCTAGAGTAGGTCATACAGGAACTTATCCAGCACAGTACTGCATTTCATTTAGAGCAATAAATATGAGTTTGTATTTGGTGGAGGGCAGGTCATCCTCTGTGCAGATGCAGTGCTCTATTCTCATGACGTAGACATACCTGTACCAAATTCTCTTGCCATACAAGACATTGCTTTGAAGTGAAAATCTGTCAGATTCCTAATTTTACCTTTTTATTTTATTATCCTGACTAGTTTTTGTGTTCACTGTATGTGATATATGATGACTTTAAAATGTCTTTCATTTGTCTTTCTATTTTATAATACCCTTTCACTGAACACAAGGCTCTTTAACAGCACTCTGCAGGCTGGCAGCTGTGGTTTAAGTTGCACGCAAGCATGCTGCTTGCTGTTACTGATTTCTTTATCTGTATCTAGGTGAAGAAATTGCATTCTTAATGTTTCAGTAAGATAATGTAAAAGTTACATAAAGTGGATGTTAGGAACAAGTTTCCTTTTCAGACAACATTATGATGTCAGTGTTCAGTAGGAATTGTCATTATTTCCTATTTGGTATATTTGTTACTGGTAACTGCTGTTTTGAACCACTAGTCTAATCAAACATGACTCTTCTGTGAGCTTTATGCATGCAGAAGAACAAAGTATCCTGTCATGCAAGCAGCCTCAAATTGCGTCAGGGAAGATTTAGATTGGATATTAGGATTTTTTTTTTTTTTACTGAAAAGGTTGTCAAGCCCTGGCACAGGCTGCCCAGGGCCATGGTAGAGTCCCCATCCCTGGAGGGATTCCAGAGTTGTGGCGAAGGGACGTGGTTTAATGTTTGCTGTTGCAGTGTTGGGGTAGCAGCTGGATTTGATGAATTTAAAGGGCTTTTCCAACCTAAATGATTCTCTGATTTTTTTTTTTTTTTTTTTTTAAATTGACAAACACCAACATGAAGAGGAACCATGTGAACCAATTACATGGCTTATAAATGGAAATCAGAACAGACTTTTACTCAGTATTTTCTCAATCAGGCTGTTTCATAATGTCACAGACTTTAGAAGTAATTGCTTAATTATTTGGACATGCTAAGTATTACACTGTTTTAATTAAAAATTTCCATTAGAGCTTGTGAAATGACCCATTTGAGGAAAAAAAAACCCACAAACCCAAACAAAAGGCTTTTCTTCTAACTGTATTTATATTCAACTGAAGGCAAAAGATGTAACTTATTATTGGAATTGTGTTCATGAATTGTGACCCTTCTTAGTCATTGTCATATTAAGAAATTTTACTTGGAATTGGACTGTGTCTTGATGGTTGGACTGAGAAAGATGTGATTCCTTCCCAATAATGTATATTGGTAAAGTTTGTTAAAACACAGTAAAACGGAGTGTATGAGACTTCACCATTAGCTATTTCTCTCTTACAATACTTTCATCCACATAGCTTAGTGAAAAGTACTACTCTGATGTGGTGTCTTTGGAGCTGTGCATGTTGCATGATTGACTACATTAGTTTTTCAATTATAATTTAATAGGAAGAAAGAATCTGCTATGCTTTTTGGGGATGATCAACATAAATATTCATGAGCAACTTACAGTATCCTTACATACTGTCCTATTATTTTAAGTGGTGTACAGCTGTGAAGTTTAGTTTGTACACCTCAGTTGCCAACAATATTTCTTTCCCAGAGGATTGTTTTAAAAAATAAAGTAGAAAAAATTATATAAATTAACCTTTCCAAGTTTGATTCAATTAAGACATTTAAATAATAATTTATTTCATTGGTAAGTTAAATGGTTTCCCAGATTTTATGCAAGAGCAGAAGTGTTGTGATTTTACTTCTCACACGTGAAGCAATCTTCTTTACTTCTTGGTTTAAAGTTCTGACATTTTCTGTACCTGGAGGTTTTTTATAGTTTTCTCCCTCTCTGAGCTTGCCTGCCAGCAGAACACAAGGCTAGGTTAGATGGACTCAATCATGTGGAATAGAAAAGAAGTCTTTTCTTGAGAAACAGTGATGGGCTAAAAAATAGGAAAAAAATCATCAATGTCCAAGGTGTTTTCTTAACCTTCAACTTGATAACCCCAGAAGACATAGTGCCTTCAGGGCAGATTTTTCTTTCCTTAAGGGGAGGTTTCTTTCGGAGTACTGGGTATCATAACCGTAGACTAGAAAAGCAGAAAGAAAGCTAGCCATTTCTGTTAGAAGTTAACTGCTGGCTTTTGTCAGTTTTTCAAAGCAAGTGAGAGTCCCGAGTTTTCCACTCCAGCATGCAATGAGTTAATGATCCCAGTGTGATAGGTTTGGTTTACTTGACCTAATAAAGAGGGGTGCAGGTATTATTTAATAGTAAAACTATAAACATTTTTGTGATTTGTGTTCTTGAGGGTATCAACTACTACTTGTTCCAGCAAAAGAAAAAAAAATGCTGCTAATGGTCAGCACCATGGCACTTTTGAGCTAAATTTATGTAAATCCAATTTATGTTGACCCACTACTTTTCTGGAGCACGATGGCAAAATGGTTAAGACATCTTACTATGGAAAGAAGATGTTAATTTGAGGTCTCCTCTGGATTTACATAAAATTAAGCCTTCAGTCCATCTGTGAATATTTATCTGGTCATTTCTGCTGAGGAATCAAAGGTGGCAAAATGAGATGCTTGACACACCACTGACTTTTTTGTCTGTGACTACAAAAGATGGTATGCTTTAACTATGTTAATCTGATACGTCAGTTGGGTTTGGCATGGATTTTTAACCTTTCAAAACTGCATAACACTACCTCTCCACCAAAACTACCTTTTTTCATTAATAGTTGGAATAATCAAAACTGCTCCTTCACTTTCTTCTAGATCTCTTTTCATCACTCATCTCTAATTTGAAATTTAGGGGAAATAATCCTAAGTTTTAGTTCTTGAATTGGAACATTAAAATGTGTTTATAAACATCATTTATATTTGTTCATCTGTTATTCTTTTGGTCTTTTTTCAGTTTCTTTTTTTGTTTTACAACTTTTTCATCCTTTTTGTTTCTTATCTCAGCTTGGGGATAGAGATCTTGCTTTCTGCTAATGTTCAGCTGCTTCTAGCACAAGGTGCTTGTTTGAAGCCTCTGCTTAGTACCAACCCATATGTATGTATATGTAAGCATGGTTAAAAAGAATTGGAAATTTTCATAAGATCATCTATGTAATTAAGCCATTTCTGAATTAAAACAGTTCAAAAAAACACTTTCTAAAATTAGAGATACTTTTCTGAAAAAGGAAAAAAAAGAAAAAGAAAAACAAAAAATAAACCAACAGGTGTCAGCAAAGACCATGTAACAAAACATTGGGTCAAATCCCATCAACTGTATATGTTGCATTCATGAAAAATCCAAGTTGTTTTTCATTCAGTTCTCACAAATGATCTTGAAATCCTATTTGTGATCAGTCAACTCAGAATCCAGAATATCACATCCATGTGTTAAGGTTGAATTGAATTGTTTTTGCTAAAAACGAAAGAAATCTCTTAGAGGTAATTTCAATTCGATCTTAATGCATTGTTCTCCTGCACTATAATCCAAGTGAACTCTTTTGCGAATTTTTTAAATGCCATTGATTTTTTTTCTCTCTTTGTTTTGTTTTTGAGGGTTTTTTGTGTATTGTGTTTGGTTTTTTAAAAAAAAAAAATAGCTTGCAGTGAACAAGATCTTTAGAAAGTCCATTCAGCTTTTAGGGTTTTTTTACTTTTGGCATAGTGGTGGTGGATTTTTGTTTGTTTGTTTATTTCTCCCAGTTCTTAGGTAAGTCTGTGTCCGAGAGCAGTGTGTCAAAAAGTTCCTTTGCATCTCTTATTGTTACTTATTGGCAGATTTGTCACTTGAGGGTCAAAATAAAGCTCATTCAACCAAGGCTACAGCAGCCACAGTAGCAAGCCTCTGGTCAGTCCCACTACTTGAGATTTGCCTCAGGGCAATCAGTTGGAATTCATTTTGCATTTCTTTTACTGAATGTTATTTCCCTTACAAAGGGGGAAAGGGGAAAAAGTTGTGGGTAGACTACTATACCTTATAAGGATTGTTTCCTTATTGTGCTCATTTTTTCTTTTTGTGTTGTTACCAATGAGGAGTCAAATCTTATAAAACAAGAAAGTCCATTACTCATAATAGCATTGTTTCTACATTTGTTCATTATTAAGATTAGTGATAAAACCTCTAACCTGTGTACACTGCCTTGATGTTCTTAGAAAATACTAGTAATGCTGAGACTAACCTCTTAGGCAGAATTTAAGTTATTTGAAAATAGTATCCATTCTGTACCCGTGACAGATCAATTTTTTGAGAAAGTTACATTTAAGAGCTTGTAACTTCTTATGTCAGATCTGATAGTTGAAATTATGTTAGAGGTCTGAGAGCTGACAGTGAATCTCTTGCTTTACTGTACAAAGTCAAGTCAAACGTATTGCTTTAAGAATAAAAGAGCACAAAGGCAAATGAGGTTGATTTTGGTCTATATGTGGATTTGTCAGGCAAACTGATAATGTTCAGCTGTTACACATTTTTAAGTGCAGTTCTGTCACAGAGTAGGAATTGATAAGTGAACCTAAGGTTGAATTGTTTCTGCATTCTCTAAAGGAAAAAAATAAAAATTTGCATTTTTCTTCAACTCAAACATAGCAAATTATATCTGGGCAAGTTACTGTAGGAGGTAGAGATGGTCAGACTTCAGTGGTTTCTGAGCAAGCCTTAGTAATATTTTTAATTGTAATTTTTCCCCTTTTTTTCTGGGTTTTCTTGTGTAATACATATTTATGCAGGAGTTTACACTGAGACTGAAGTATAGTTAATTCATAAGGTTAACAGAGAAATAATAAACTACTAGTGACACAAGATATCATTTTTGTTATATGAATTATGAAAGACCAAGAGGTTTTCAAGGAAAGTGCCATCACATCTTTGTTTTATTAGCTACAGTCTCCTTAATTTTAAATTTATTATCTATATTCTTTAAAATCTAGCCACTCATAAAAGCCTATAAGCAAAATGATTGCTATTAGATTATCTTACTCTATGTATTTTCATGTACTTTCTGAACTCTGTTTAAAAATTAATGAAAGTGATCTAATAAGGTGTTTAAGGAGTGTCATTTCACAAGTTGACATCTTTGGAGGCAGAAGCCTTCTATCCACTGAAGAAGTCTATCAGTGTCAACACATCTCACTCATGGTGGGAAGTAGCCTCAATTTGCTTATAGTCCTTGGAGTAGTGAAAAGTGGTAACAAGAGTAGTAAAAGTGGTGACTGGGTTCTGTTTGTGTTTTGAATAGCTGCGAATAAGGAACATGATGTGGGAAGTCTCAGATCCATCCAGCTGAAGAACGTATTTAACCGGTAATTTGCTCCATTTCCTTTTTTCCCAGAAGTCTGCTAGAAGTGTGTAGGAGCAGGCAATGGTGTGGACAACTTGGGTTAACAGCTTGCACTTCCTTATCCTTTCTCCAAGATCTTGTAATCCATCCTCTGTCATGTGAGTAGTTGTATTGTCAACTGCTCGCATGCGCTTTATGCTTTGTGCTTTATCACATGTGCTTTATTCTTTATCATGTGTTAACCATACACCAAACCATTTGACAGGGTTGTTGGCACTTTGGTCATGTGGGATGCACATATGGGAGAAGAGAGAACATGTGGTGTTTGATTGTGTTCAAAGAGACTTTGTGGTTTGCTCTAACCAAAGAGTTCCTCACATCTGTCATGAATCCATGAACATTTGTTGTGTGGTAATGATTTCCAGTGACTACTGATAGGTGCCGGTTTAGAAGCAAAAGGCCACAAATCACACTAGGCTATGCAATTTCTTTAATGTTTTTAACAGAGAATTTGCTCTTGAGAAAACATTTTGCAAGTCTGGATAGTTTCCTTTGTCTTTTTCTTTTTCCCTCTGCAGCGAGTTGGTTGGTCTGTTTATATACATAATCTGGTGGAGGGTAGAGTTACTCATGGTTGGTTTTGAAAGTGGGATCACACTCAGGGGAAAAAATATTCAGAGGACTTGGGTTGTAAAGCACAGCAGGAGAGGGACTCAATGAGCAAGGCTCAGTACACTTCACTGCGTCTCAGCATGGGTTTTGATGTGGTATGTACTGAAGCTGCTCCTCTGGATTAGGATGTAGGTGTTATGAAACAAATATTGAGTTGTGATCTACATCTGTATACCTGGCTACCTCTGTTGTAAGACAAGTTCACCACTAGGTCAGCTGCAGTTCTGCTTTACTTCACACATGCCAGGCTCTCAATGCTTTTTATATGTTATAAAGCTTCTTTCAGTTTCTTATAGTCTTAAAATGGGGGTATATTATTTTAAACTGAGTTATTTTGAAATTGTCATTTTGCTCTGTGGCTGGGCATTTCATTGTCCACCTGTCTAGACATTTGCTGTTTAAAGATGTCAATACTTAGTGCATTGAAGAGTCTCCTTGGTATTTCTCTACATAGAGTCATGTGCCTTCAGTACCTTCAGGATCTTTGTAACTTTAAACATGTTATCTCAGTGGCTTTTAGGCTTTAGTTTCTCTTTTCACATATTTGTAAGCAAGTATTGATCTTTTGATTAGGTAGGTTCAGTTGAGATTTTACAAGGCATGCTGCTAATAAAATTTTTCAGTGTTTTTTGGTAGTCAAAACGAGCCCTGAAGGAAGTTCTCTACATGAACAAGATAACCTTAGAAGAACATAAGTTATATGAAGCCAGGACCTTAGCAATTAATGTGTACTGCAGTTATGTGTACCAGAAGTATGTTTCAACCCGGAGTTTCAGTTTCCTCTGTAAACTGCATGCAGAATTATGGTCTTGGACACCATTGTGCAGAATGTTGAGCAATGCAACTGTAAAGTCTCAGCTCTGTCATAAGATAATGTATTTCTCTCTTTTTTTCTGTCTTCTCTGCCTCTAGCATGTTTACTGTCCATCCAAACCACCAAATTTAATTTCTCTGTAATGAAAATAGGTTGTCAGAATAGGTGATGAGAGTCATGGAATTTCTTGGAGTTTGGGTTTGGGTTTTTCTCCCCCTATTCTCAGAGCAAGCAAGCAAAAAAAAAAAAAAACCATACAGCTTGATAATGCTTAATTCAGATGCTTAACTGATTTGGCATGGGTTTTCCTGATAGGCTGCACTTGGAGGTTAATTAAGAGCACAGATACTTTAAAATATGGTTGACATTTCCAAGTGTCTCATACCAGATATAAAGAACTTTGAGAACAGTGAGGTCCTAGCACAGATTGCCCAGAGAGACTGTGACTGCCCCATCCCTGGATGTTTTCAAGGGCAGATTGGATAGGGATTGGAGCACCCTGGTCTAGTGGAAGATGTCCCTGACTATGTCAGGGTTTGGAACAAGATGGTCTTTAGAGTTTCTTCTGACCCACATTATTCTGTGATCCTCTGAACTAACATTTTTTCTCAATTCATCTGCCAATTAATTTCATACACCTTGGAAAAGCCTTACATTGGTTCTTTCCCCATCTCTGACATGATGCTACTCAGCAGCAACCTCATAACATTGTATTACAGTGCACCGTACTGCTTGTGGTGTTGACACACCTTACAGGTTTCCAGAGCCTTAGAAAAAGCATAAGTATTCCAGGTTAGTATGAATAACCTGGACAGTTTTGTACTGGACAGTTTGTTGCTTCATAGTGCCAGGTCAGTTATTAACACTGAGCTGGATTGAACAGCCTCTGTCACTAAATACTTACAGTCACGAACCGTCTGACTGATGATTAGTCCATTAGAGTTCATAGGATGTAAACGTTACTCAGCTTCTCATGCAAGAAGTCACAAGATACTATTCAACATTCTCCAACAATTTTCAGATCTTAATGATAAAATACCAGCGTACACAAGCTAATACTACTACTTAGAGAAGTTGTAGCTGTTCAAAGTGTACGGATTTGTAACAGTAAGTCTAACTAGTGCTTTATGAATACTATTTCACAGTTCTCTTTTTAATGCCTATAGAAAACATATTTTAACAGTTAACTCTTAAAAATTATAGATCAGCCATAAAATCACAAGAAATAATTAAAAGCATAAAAATCCAAAAGTAATGTTGTATTTGTAGCACTTTCAGTTCCTGCAGCCATATTCCTAGGTAGGACCAGACTTTGCTAGATTTTCTAGGCAACTCCATGCTAAGTGCCGGGAAACTTGCATAATGTTTTCAAATCTCGGAAATATGGAACTTTGATATTCCTTCAAGAAATCTTTAAAACTGACAGCATACTTGCCATTTCTGAACTTGATCTGCTGCTGCCAGAAAAAGCCCTCGTCATGTCTGGGCCATGGAGACCATCCAGATGCTGAGCTGCCTAGAGATAATAATCTCCCACTTTGCATCCAAGTATACAACCTACTATATCTTTCTTCATGTTTTCTCTTGTTAAAAGCATTCATTAGGTGACGTGTTTGCTATACCAGAGTGCCCCACTGATTTAACAGTCATGTTTTTAAGGCTGATATCACTACTTGTTATATTAGAGTAGTGCATATCGAACCAATTAGTATCAAAGTCCCATTGACCCTGTCTGTGGAAAAAATAAGTAAAGGTTTACTTCTGGCCTGAAGACATCATGTCTAATAGATGAGAAACAAAAGGAGAAATAGATGAAATGCACAACTGAAAAAAAAGTGATATCTGAAATACATTTTCTTCCTAGCACTTTTTTTTTCCTCTTCCAAATGTTCTTTTAGTGTTTTTGACAGTTAGTAGATACCTGGATTTAGAGTGAAAAATAAAATATCTATGTTCGAGGCCATATTATCATTATACTCATTTTAATGTCTGTACAACATCAGCATCTGAGACTGCAGGAACTTAACTGCTTTACTTGTTGGCATTACGCTGAAGTTGATTTTGGTGAACCATAAAAAGTTTGGCCCTAAAGGTAAAATTACACTGTATGCATGTTCCTAACATACTGCTTTGGGGATAAACATGTCTTAAATCAACTCATTGCTCACAGCTAAATTCCTTCTCCGAATGCAGTTTCCCTGTAGATAGTAATGTTCAGTAAGACTGATTTTCTTTAAAAGTGTAAAAGTTTTTGAACATAATTCTATCAATAAACACATTTGAGCAGGGTAGCAAAGAATTCACATAATCCTAATAAAGATTTTGGGTCTTTGTGAAAGGAAGGGAAGGGTACACACCATTTTTAATTAGTTTTCATCAGTACCTCTGATTTATTCAAATGTGTTCCAAACGTTTGCATATTGTGTTTACTCACATGTACATAATGAAAACTTTTGAACTTCATTGAAACTTTATTTGGTAATTGTGCATTTGGAAAATTAAAATTGAAGTTTATGATACCCTGGCTCCTACTTGCTCAGTTCATAGTGTGTTGTTAAGATGCCATCACTTGAGAGCTTTGTTACAGCGACATTTCTGTTGTGGCTTAATATGCTGTGGGTTCAGATGGCTGTAATTGTGGCCTTGAGGGGTTGGACTAAAGAATACCAGCTGGGTTTGTACCCAGATATTCTTGGATTAATATTTTGGGCCTTACATCTTGTCCTGTCAGGAATTTAAACATAGTTCCCCAAGCCTTAAAGGGAAGGCAAACACCATTTGAGGCTCTTAATGAGCATTGTTTTTACTCTTTAATTTTTACCCCATTTTTCTTTTTTTTGTTGTTTGTTTGGTTTTTTTGTTTGTTTTAACTCCTATAGCCAGTGAAAACCAGGTGGTTATTTCCAAACTGTTTTTACAGCCTCATATGGACAGAGCATTTTAGTTTGTTCCTCAGCTTAATTCCAAAATTAATAATAGTTAGAAAGTTCTTATATCTGCATCTCCATTTTCCTTAATATATATAAGGGTAAAAAAAAAAAATCCCTAAATAGTAGACAAACCTTTAAAGTGTTAAAAAACTTTGTTACATTTAAGACAGCAAGTCTTTCGTTGTCACTAGGTTGGGTTTTTTTGAGTTGCTCTTTGAAATAATTCCTTTTGTTTCAGGTCTAACATTTCAATTTTATTTCTACATGGAGACAGGACACTTAAACTCTCCCATAGTGAGGAATCAGTCAGGATTTTTCTTCTATTTAGAAACCTGTGACCCATCCCTTGCCTGTTTGGTGAATAAAAATGGCAAGGCAACTTATGCTGAGAGTGACTAAAGATCTGCTGTCCATGTAGCTCATGAAGTGAACCTGCAGAGGAGAGAGTCCTGCTTATGGAAAAAAACCACTTTTAAAGTGTTCTATAATTAGTTGTATAGTAAAGAATTCAGATAAGTGGTACAACATATACAAGTGCTTAGAAATTTAACCAGCTGGCCTTTAAGTTATCTTCTTGGATGTATCATTCCTGTAAATGGTTTAATATCTATTTACATTTCTTCTTTTTTTTTCAGATCATTACTAAATATGTTTATGAACTACTGCAAAAGGAGTGCCACTTGAAGAAAGCAACTCTCCCAGTAAGTCTGTTTTTTTTTCAAAGAAGTTTGTTTGGTCCTGTAAAATATATAGCGTGTAATCCAATATTCAGGTAAAGACAAGGTATGCCAGGGAATTGTTTCAGGGCACTGCCTTTGCATGCAGCATGTGTGTGCATCTGATGACGTGGTTCTGCCTCATTTTTTCCATCTGAGCCTTCCTTGCCTTACCAGATACTAGATTTTTCAAAATCTTTAAGTTTTGCTAGAGGAACCATACATTTTTTGAAAAGTATTTGTGAATGTTTTGAGACCTCTAAAGCTAGTTGTAGAGAACAAATATTCCCTTACAGGCAGAGGAATAAACTCAAATTGAGTTTCAATGAACTACTTCAAGCATTTTAAGACATACATTTTTAGCAGCTTATATTATATATGTGATACAAGGTGCCTCTCTTCTTTAGTAAAAATATTTGATCACCCCTCAGAAGTGATGAACCAAAGAACATGTATTTGTGTTTGTAAATACATGAGATACCATTATGATATTCAGGTATTTTTATATTCTGTACTGGAGAGTGTAGGGGAGACTCTAATGTGACCGCACTGTGTAGGCTTTCTGTCACTGTCATAAAGGATTCTTAAGTCTTTGATCAGCTTTTACATTACTGTTGTTCTCACCCAATCCTTCATACTCAAAGAAAACCCATTTGTGCTGAGGAACAAAAAGCTCTTTTGGTTTAGTAGGGCTATAAGGTTTCTCATTTCCTATTTCCATTCCCTAAGTGTTGTTCAGGGAATGTTCTGATAACTTGCCCAAACCACTCTAAGGTTTCCCATCCAGGCTTTACCAGTGTCTCCTGGTCAGGGCAGAAGGCGTTGTGCTAGGAGCTCCACAGCGCAGTTGTAGGATGAGCAGCAGCTCTCTGCACTCCCAGCCTCCTACCCTGTTTAGGCACCAACAATGCCCCAAGACTTCACATTTCCCTGTGGAGGCAGAGAGGAGGGCTGGGTTCTTTGTGGCAGTCTGCCTGGTGCAGTGCTGGTCGTGATCTCTTAATTTCTATGCACAACTGCCTTTATTTGTTGGAGAGCATTTGGTCCAAAGAGTGCCTCCCTCTGCCAGACAGAGTTTCAAAAGGCTTCCTCAAGTTGTGTCACCCTCACTCTGTGAAACCAGGAAGCTGTCATTTATAAACTTTAAAGTTTTGAGGCTACAGAACTATCTTTGAATGTCCATTTTACAAAGGAATATGCATATAAGTAATGAAATGTTAACGCTGATCTTTAAAAAAATAAGACAAAGAAACTTAGTATTATAGCACCTCTATCACCTCTGCCAAACACATGGGCACTCATTGGCACACCTGTGAGATCTGAGTGTCTGCCTTGGGAAGGAAATGACCCTGATTGTCTCCCACTGTTGAATTAATCTATATTTACTCTTATGTAGTACTGATGTACTGGTGCAGTTTGTTGGTAGTACGTTTAAGCTATTCTCAAATGTATTACTTCCAGCTTCTGCATAGTGTCATAGTTTGATTGCATTTTGGAGCAAATTAAAAACTCCCAAAATAAATGCAGCTGTTTAATTGTGAGCAATGTGGAATGTAGAAGCTGTTAAATTAAATCTGTCTGAATCACAGAGAAGAGGAGGGTGAGAGGAGATATGATCATTTTGCAACTACTTGAAGTGGAGTTATAGTGAGGTGAGGGTCAACTTCTCTGCAGTAACATGAGGAAATGAGTTCAAGTTGTGCCAGGGGAGGTTTAGATTGGACATTAGGAAGAACTTTTTTCACTGAGAGTGTTATTAAACATTGGAACAGGCTGCCCAGGGAGGTGGTGGAGTCATAATCCCTAGAGATATTCAAAAGATACATAGATAAGGTGCTCTGGGATATGGTTTGGTTAAGTTTAGTGATGGGCTTGGCAGTGTGAGGTTAGTGATTGGACCTGATGATCTTAAAAGGTCTTTTCCAACTGTAAGGATTCTATGATTTTGTGATTAAATCACCACTGACAGACTCTCAAGTAATAGCACAGAAAAACCCTAGTTTAACCTTGTGAAAGACACTAACAGAAGTAATAAGACAACTTGTAGGAAGAGTAAGTTATGTGCAAGTGAGAAAAATAGAGAAAGGTGTAACTGCTGGCAAGTTACATGTAAAATCTGAATAAGATCAGCCAAAACTGAATTTTAGGAGATTCTTACAATTATAAAGGCTAATAATAAAAGAGTGCTAATGGGGTTGGTAGGTGAGCTGCATACAAAAGGAATGCTCTGCACAAATAAAAAAAAGTAACATGATTATTTCCAATATTATTTGTTCAGCTTCCATACTTGAGTATTAATAAAGTTTTTAAGAGAATATAATTCTGAGGAACTGTCTCATATGTGATACATCAACAGAGGAGATCTTAGGACAAATTTATATACCGTACCATAATCAAATTCCAGGATGAGATGGTTTTTAAGCCCAAGGTTCTATAAGAAGTCAAAGATGAAGCTGCAGAACAACTGACAAATATGTAACTTGCTGCTGGAATCAGCTATTGTCATCAGAGAAATGGAAAAAGACTAAATACAATAGCCTATGAAAGGCTTCCAGGAGTAATTCACAATGATTCCTGTGTATGAGGACAAAATAATACCTTGGGGGAAAAGTCAGTACAGGTTTCTTTTTAAAAAAAACTGCAAGAATTCACTGAAGGAATGAAAAAGAAAGATCTTGCCAGTGAAAGAGTACTTGGATTTCCAATGAGCTGTCACTAGGCTTACAAATGGTTTTAAGAAGCATAGGAGAAGGGACTCCCCATATGAGTTAATAATTGGTTAAAAGGGAGAAAAGGTGTTTGTATTTTACCAATGCCATTATTTGTTACTGGTACAGTATTGTAAATAAAAAGGGAGAAACACTGACATAGTTGTAAATAAAAAGGGAGAAAGAAATTAATAGAAACTAACAAACTTGGCTCATTTTTCTAGGATTGTTTAGAACACTTAAATCTACAGCTGATTGTGAAGAGTTAGGGAATTATTTCATGATACTGAATGATTGGATGATAAAATGACATGAGATTCAATTCTGGTAAATGTGAAATTACAGGGGAAATAACTCACTCTGTAAACAGAATGGTGACCTCTAAATGAGCTATTAGAACTCAGAAAAGAGCTTGGAGTGATTGTTCTCTGAGAAGTCAGTGCACAATGGCAGTCAAAAACCCTCAAAGCAAATAGAATGTTAGGAATTATGAGGTGTTGAGAACCAAACAGAAAAATATCCTCATTCCACTCATTATGTGGGCCCTCATCTTGAGTGCTGCATGGAATCTGGACACCATCTCAAAAAGGATAGGAAGATTTCTATAAAAAAATACAGAAGAGGGTTATGGGGATGATCACAGGCATGAAATACCTTTCAGAAAAAGATGAGTCAAAGATCCTTCGGCTTGGAAAAGAGATGACTGAGGAAGAAATATGACAAATCTATACAATCATGAAAGGCGTAGATAAGATGAATAGGGAATATTTCTTCACTTTTTTCATAACAGATAAGCTAAGGGGCATCAAGTTTAAATTATTAGGCAGGAGATCTCTACTGAAAGAGCAGCAGTACCCAAGCTGCTTTTGCTTGGTGACAGGGGGAAGGGGTTGCAGTGAAGACCCAATAAAGAGTTCTTGGACTTTCCCCTGGCTCTTGGGTTCAGAACTACCTCCGGCTCAGCTGGACCAATCTGGCGCCTCTGCCAGCACTATTTAAGGATGGGAATTTGAAGTGCTTGGGAGGAGGTGTAAGAGGGGTACAAGATGGAGGCAACCATGTGGACCCCACAGTCAGAGAAGGAGGAAGAAAAGAGGAGCACCAGGCTAGAGACCCCTGTGCAACTCGTGGCGAGAATGCAGCTGTACTGCAAGCCATGGAGGGCAATGGCAGGCCTCAGAGCCACCAGCAGCTCCGAGTGAGTGCATCCGAATGAGCAAGAGACTGTGCGAGGAGATGGCCGTGGCGCAGACTGTACTGGAGAGCCTGCAGGCCACATAGCAGACCGACACGAGAGGCAGAGAGAAACTGCAGCCTTTGGGATAAATGCACATCAGAGCAGCCTGTGCAGGGCTGCCATATGTTTGAGGTACCCCACGGAGGTGCAGGGAGGACTGGTGCAGAGCCCGCCTGCCCTGAGGAGAGGCAAATGACAGAAGCTATCAGGAATAGACTGAAACCCCCACTCATGTCCCCATGAGCCGTTCAGCAGGGTAGGAGATAAAGACACCTGGATCGGGGCTCTGAGCCCAGGAAGAGGAGAGGAGTGGGGAGAAGGTGGTCTTAAAGAGCTGGTTGTACTCTTCATCTTTGTACCGTTCTGTGTTATTTTGTGTTTGTTACATTTTAGGGTTTTATGGTTATATTTTAGTTGGCGTTGGATTAAATTATTTTCTATTTTCTTCCCCAAGCCCAGTAGCCTTGTCTGTTTTGTCCTGGACCTTAAGTGGCAATTAAACCCTCCCTGCCCTTTGGCAATACTCGGGTCTTTGGTACTTGAGGCTAATCATGGTCTTTTGTTCCCTCATGAGCCTAAACCAGGACCCCTGTCCATCCCAATTATGTTGTGGAATTCATTGCCAGGGAATGCTATCAAGGAGAAAGGTATAAATGCATTAACAAGCCCACAATACCGAAGTGGGATATGTGAACCATTGTACATGCTTGTGCAGTTATAAACTCCGGCTCCAGAGGAACTGGTTGCCAAAACCAGGGAAGAGTCACACTAAAGCAACTGTGTTCTCTTACTGTTCCCCTAAGCAATCTGCCAATTGTCAGAAACAGGACCCTGGGAGCTTGATCTGACCAAGATTTCTCTTTTATGAATACGACCTTAGTATATGAACATTTTAGAGGTGAATAAGAAAACATATGTTTTCTGAACCTCGTCACAGGTGATGGGAAAGTTGGTGTATTTGGCTTCCTTTTTCTGTCAGCTGATAATGAAGTAAACAGTGTAATGGTATTTGAACATGGGAAAGGTATTTCAGGATTGTGTTAAGTGGAGTAGTTTTCTTTTTTTCCAGCATGATTGTAGTAGTGTATAGAAATGCAGTGCTTCAAAGGTTTAGGATGACAGCATTTCATGTTCTTTCATCTTTCTTAATTTCAACCTTATGTTCAAAAGTCAAACGTGCTGTCTTTATTCAGTGGCAGCTTCTATTTGGAATGTTTCTTTTCAGATATAAAAATAAGAGCAGTTTAGGAACCAGGAACGCTCACTCATTATTTTAGTATGTCAGCATCTCTGACAAAACAGAAATCTGAACACCTTTCCTACACTAGGAGGCTAAGATGCATATTGAATTATTGTTACTGTAAAGTACTGTAATTCTCTTAATGTTCAACATATAGTACTAGACTTGAAAATTTAAATTAGGAGACTTGTATTCAGGGAGAAGCTGTTCAATTATTTCTTCAAGTTTCTCATTTTGTGCTCCATTGAAGGTTATATTATTAATATAAGGAAGACTGCATTTTTTTTACTCACACAAAGTCTTTGCATTTCTCTAGTTTTAATTGCATAGTCAGTGATTGATCTTTGCTGTTCTTTCGCTATAGAGGACAAATAGTGTTTCTGAATTAAATACATGTTTAATGGCTTTGGAAGGCATGAGATTAAAGTTTAAGCAATTACTAATATGTTTTATTGACAATGTTACTGAAAGATCTCACTTTGCAAAATCTTATAACTTATCAATGCTTTGCTCTTTCACTTCAATAGATAAAACTTCATTCAGTAGTTCCCTTGAACTACTGGACAGCCAAGAACTATTTTTCTTTAACAAGGAATGATCTGTTATCTCCACTGCATGTTCCTCGTAGATAGGTTGTTACCTAAGTCCAATCACTGCTTGTTTGGTAAAAATTCCACCAATATTAGGTGTAAAGTTAGTTGTGGTGATGACCAGATGCTAATCAGCTGCTTGTAATATTGATCAACGGTTTTCATTTTTTACAGTTTTTAGTGAGAAGCTGTAAAACAGAGTATTCAGTATTGTGAAGACTGTAACATAAGTAAGCTAACGAGCTTTGTGTAGAACTACATAACAGAAAACTTTTTTATCTTGTGAAGCAAATGAGCAGCTTTCTCTCTGCACCAGCTGCTCACAATTCTCACAATCTTTTTGAGTCCTTTCACTTCCAGTTCCTTTTATTTGCCATATTCTTTCCTTCAGTCACAACTTACACCTCTTTCACTTGTTTGTAGGATCTCAGCTTATAATTTTTAACGTGTTTCTTAACTGGAATTAGAAAAATATTAATAATTTTTCTCTTTAAAAAATTAACATTAAATCTTAAAAACTTCCGGTGTACAAAATAAAAGACTCTAAGGGCCACATCAAGTCTTGTGCCTCTTGGGTTGGTAATGGCTAAGAATTCAAAATTGAGTTCATGTCAATGTGGTAGCATGAATGTCAGTAAGATTAGATTTCAAATGTAGTTTGATCTTACCCTTTATATAGATAGCAGCTGTGCAAAATACTGGTATCCTGGTGAAGTACTGTACAGACTGGTACTACTGTATTAAGTGATAGCTCATTTGAGACAGAACTCATGGAAAAAGTAATTCACTGTTTGAAAACCTTAAGAACATTATAATATATGTAGATTGTATAACTCAAAGAATTCACTGTAAGTGCATACATACATAAACCTTAAGGTATAGTTGTGCACTGGAAAAATAAATCTGAGAAAAGGAAAATTAAACTTTAAACAGTACTTTTAAACAGTAAATTATCAGCAGAATTTAGATTGCTTTGACATTCATAGCTACAGATTATTGGAAGATTGTTATAATATGTGAATTACAGTGTTGAATCAAATTGTGAAATTAAACTAACTGAAATTCAGCGTTTACTGAATGTATTTGATTTGTGTTTAAAAAAATGATCAGAAATAAGTGTTCATGAGTAGGACCAACAGAGAAAGTAGCTAATAAATATAAATCACTTTATGCAGACTCTGTGTCTAGCACTAAATGGTATTCTACGTTGATTTGTCAATAAAGTTGTGCACGGGAGTGACCTTTATGTGCATTCTGTAGTGAAAGCTTGATCTAATGAATTACTACTGTTTTGAGATAAATTGGCTTGAAGAAAAGTTTCAAATGTGATTAATTTGAAGAAGAGAATGAGGAGTTATTTTTCATTATCTTGGTAGGTATTTTTAACTTTCTTAGATTAACTATTTCACATTTCTGCAAATATGTTGTATCTTCTAGTACATATGATTTCCTAAATTTTAAAAAAAAAGTAGTTTATAAATGCTAAAACATATAGCTAAGTTATAAATTTGTCTGACATAAACAATCACTGTGTTTTTTCTTAATTACAGTATCCTGAGTATTCAGTTTATGTGCAAAAGTCATTAAGTCTTGCCAAGTACTGTTTGAGATTTAGTGTTGTCTGACTTTTCACCTAAGCCCTGTTAAATTTTAAGGTATCACCTCTGCTGCTTCACAAGCAGCAATGTGATCTGACTGTAGCACAGTGTGGTCAACATGTGGATTTGCAGCCCAGAAAGTGAACTGTATCCTGGACTGCCTCAAAAGCAATGTGGCCAGCAGGTCATGGGAAGGGAGGTATGGGAGCAAGTCCAGAGGAGTCCATGGAGAGATCCAAGGGCTGGAGCACCTCTCCTCTGGAGACAGGCTGAGAGAATTGGGCATGTTGAGCCTGGAGAAGTGAATGCTCTGGGAGCACTTTAAAGCAGCCACCACTCTGAAGGGATTGACAAGAAAGCTGGAGAGGAACTTTGTACAAGGGCATGCAATGACAGGACTAGTGGTGATGTCTCCAAAGTGAATGAGAGAAGATTGACATGAGGTGTTAGGAAGAAATTCTTCCCTGTGAAGGTAGTGAGGGCCTGGCACAGGTTGCCCAGAGAGGTTGTGGCTGCCTCAGTCACTGGAAGTGTTCAAGGACAGGTTGAATCAGTTTGAAGCAACGTGCTATAGTGGAAGGTACCCATGGCACAGGGGTTAGAACTAGGTGGTCTTTAAAGTCTCTTCCAACCCAAACCATTCTGTGGTTCTATGGTATCTGTTGAATATTCAATAGAATGTATTTTTTGCCATGTTTTCTGTTTTCGTACAAATTGAGAGAGAAAATTAGTAGAAAGTACAGGCTAAGACATGAGATGTTACACTATTCAGGAACGGGGAATAAAATTTTTATCATTATGGCAGATACTGAGGAGAGACATGACCATTCTTCCAGTTAGAAATTCCTTTTATTCAAGTAACCTCATTGGCTTTATTTAAAATATAATTGGTAGTATTTGCATTAACAAAACAACTGGAGATTCATGCAGAATTATTTTTCCTAAGGTAAAGGTAATTAAGAACACATACCTATGTATGGGAGCAAAATGTACATAATCCAAGCAGCCATTCCTCCTGTTCCAACATATGACTCATATCCTGACCTGCCTTTCATTGCTGTTGCAGAGCATAAGACAATCCAAGGTTGATCCTAGCAGCTGTACAGTTAGCCTGTATGGGTTTTGGAGTACAGCAGGACAGGCAGAATTGTAAGTTCAGTTCTTCCTTTTCTATGTATTCATATAGTAGAAAGGGAAGAATGAGTACATTAGATGCGATTTTCATAGTGCTTAAACCAGCACTGTTCTTTTGCCTTGAGCTAGGCTTGGTAAGCCAAGTGTCAACCTGTTGTATAGAACTTATGTTTTTATGGCGCAAAAAGTGCTGCTTCACCCTCTAAAGGCAAAACTTGGAATTAGATGTTATGTTTTACAGAATATGAAAGCTGGTTGTTGGTCTGTTCCTACAGCAAGGTAGCAGAGCACTGAGCCAGGTGCAGGACTCTTAATGAACCCCTTATTTAGAACCAAATTGGTTTTCTGTATTTTATTAGACCTATCTTATTAAATTTATAATACATAAATTTGCAATACTGGTTCCTACATGGCTTATTGGGCATTTATGTTGAGGTAGCTGAGATGGAACTCCCCAGGATTTTTTTTCATATTATTTTATGAGAATTTTATTGTTGCTTCAGGCATAACAGAGGCAACAAATAACTTGATGTCGCACCCACCCAACCTTCCAAGATTGTTCTTTTATGGACTTTCTTTTTTGCCAGTAAATTTCTCCAAACAACTATTGTTTCAAAGCTTTAACATACTTTTTACTCCCTTGTTTTGATGTAAATATACTTGGGATATACTACTCTAAACTGTGGCATGTTTTTATGTTTTGAAGTTAAGTGGCACAGGTACTAGCTTTTGCTTTGTTTTTATTTAGTGCTAGGCATGCATTATTCCTTGTAACACGCATATAAGTAGTTGTTGCAGCTGTTAAATGTTTTTTTATCAACTTAGTGGCTAGCTTTATAACTGCAGATGTTCTTTTAAAATATTTCATTGATACATAAAAAAGTGCATGTTGTCTGTAATTGCAGGTTGATGCAACTGAGAGTGAACCAAAGAGCTTTATCTTTATGAGTGAAGATGCACTAACAAATCCTGACAAGCTATTGGTCCTAATTCATGGTAATGGTGTTGTCAGAGCTGGTCAGTGGGCTAGGAGACTTATAATTAATGAAGATCTGAACAGTGGCACGCAGATACCATATATAAAGAGAGCTATTGAGGTAAGTGGAAGTGCTTGTATTATAATTGTGTGTGCATATGCATGTGTATATATGTAGCTGTGTATAAAGAGCTCTAAATCTGTGATAAAATTTTAATTGGTTAATCTAACCAGATAGAAATCATTGCTTGGGTTTTTTTCAGAACTTTTTGCTCATGGAACCAAGTTTCTCTCTTACAGTAAAAAAAAAAATTAGTCATATGTCATGTTGTGGCAGCACTGCTGCGTAGTTTAATATGGCAGCTAACGTGACAAGAGCCCTTAGCAGGCGATGAGATGCAATAGAAGGCACTGCAGAAATTTGTTATGATTTGAAGTGTTTTCTTTTACATTTCATTAAATTTGTACGTATTCTCACTCAACGTCTGTTGTAATCTCATGATAACATGAGCTTTCATGATAACAGCAGGCTTTTTTGCTAGGCTTGTACTGAATTTATTAGAGCCACAGTCTTTTTCAGTTTTGCACTGAATACTGATTCATTCTGATTCAGTTATCAATACTTCACAGTAAAAAACACATTTTATGGACACTATTTTGTTACATTTACTTCTATGTGAGAGACAGTGCTCAATTTGTGTAATGTTTTAAACACTGGAACTTTGTAGGTGTAATTCATCCCTTGCATCGTGCACCCTAGTTAAAACTTCCTGAAGAAATCATTGGAAAAGCCTGTTTAAAACTCACTATTTCTATTACATCTACTGAGTGAAGTTAGTGTTCTGCCCTAAATATCAGTGTTTTTATTGTGATTGTTGCACATGTTGTTAAATGAAGTTTGATTTTTTTGCAGTTTGTTTTGAGGTATTCAGTTCAGAAAATAGTTCTCTTCAGCACAGAAAATAGTTCTTTTCAAATGTGTTTTCTTTTTCTTTAAGCAAAGCAAAAGAGAGAAAACATATTTAAACATTAGGCAAATAAGTTATTTTTTGTTTTCTGTAAACTAGTAACAAAGCACCAGGCTACACTTTGTGTAAAAAAGTAGTCTTAAATGCTTACTGCCTTCTAATGTAAAGGTTTTGTTTGTTTTAAACCAAGTCTTAGAGGCAGAAAAAATATTTTAGGATTATTGAGCAGAGTATGGGTGCATGGTAAGAGGTTAATTTCTGTAGAGTGCAGGTTCTAAAGCCTTTCCCAAGAAAAGTGAAGAGATGTAGCTCCTTAAGTTTTTGTAGCAGTGCTTACAAGCCTGCATTTTTGGTTTGTCCTAGAGATGCTACTGCCTTGGCTAACACGAGATTCTGAGCATTCAAAACTGCAACACCTTCCCTAAATTAACAGATAGTCTTTAAGAGAGTACTTCTTGAAGAGGAGAGTTACAGTTTTTTCTCCTGTTTGGTGATTTTTATGTATTTTTGCAGTGATTGTGACAGTGTGACAGAGATCAAATGTATATTCGCTTAAAGTTTTCATCCTTAAAAACAGATTATGTAATTCTGCTTTTTTTTTTCCCCCTAAAAAATGGGAAAAAAACAAGAAGTTTAATGAGAAAATATGATTTAAAATATATTTTTACTTGATTCTTTGCATAGGTTTTAAAGTCATAGTTTTCTTTAGTTGGTTAATTCTAGAAAATGTAAAACCCTCTCTCCTTTTTGTTCATTTTAAAATTCTGGTCAATGTACTACATGTTTACTAATTGCAATGATTTTTTTTTCATGCAAAATGAAAATAGATCGTATTCAACTGTACTATATTACTCATGTTGCTATTTTTTGTGTCACAGGGAATTGGATGCATGTCTTGTTAGATAAGGTGATATTTTATGGAAGTCGAACCCCACTGAATATATTTGGAGTCATTATGTCTAAAAGAAGAATAGATAGTTGCATGCTGATATCATGTCTACTTCATGTACAATCGTATAAATTACTCTTCTGAATGTAGAAAATTACGGTAGAGTGAGCATAAGGACTCCTATTTTAGTTAACAAAAATTGCATCCTTTTATGGGTTTTTTGGTGTTCAGAGCTGTCGTTGATTTAGGCATTTCTGTCTCTTATGAAATGAAAATAAGTGGCCTGGGTAATAAATGGCCAGTGTGAAAATTCTAATAACTCCTCATGCAACATTGCCAATTTGAGGTAAAGAATTCTTTTCCTTGATCTTCTGGTGTTTCTTCTAAGAGGCCTTATCCTTGAATGAAACCGGTAGACCTTATCATAGCATAAGATTACAGTGCTGATGACAGGAGAACATGGATTTTTTTTTCTAATAAATTGCAAATTTGAGGTTGGTAATAGTATCTAGTATTTCAGGATTTCACTGATCTTTTGTGAGTGTGAAACTTATTCACGTAGCTTAAAGGATTTGCTGGAGACTAGCTTTTCATTAAAAAAAGGAAAAAAAAAAAGCAAAAGTAGTACTTAAATGTCTTTTGTCTTGAAACTCATTCACAAATACGACCTGTGCTTAAAATAAAGCTAAACAGACAAACAGGCACAAGCCGATCACTGTTCTCTACCACTTTTCTCTGTGGAAAGTGATGAGACTACCACACACAAGTTTCAATTTGTTTCCTGTAAAAACTGAAAACAGGGACTCAAAAGCTGAAGTTATCAGGGAGTAGCGGATTGCGCGAGATGAACTGATACTGCTCTCCTAACCAGGAAGTTAAGTGAAGAAAAAAAATCCATTTCTCTCTGGTACATCACTTTCTAGAAAAAGAATTTAAAATCTTTTTCTATTACAGCATGTATGGAATAAACAATGTAAAGGCTTAATATTTATCAGGCTTCTGGTGACTTGGGGCTTATACACATTGGAAAGAAAAGATCCAAGAAGTGTCCTGGTGGGAATCTGAGTAGCTAGAAATCAGGTTTTTCTTTTCATCTGGGTGGTTCTGATAGGTAATGTTTCTTCTTCCGTTTATTGCATCAACTCCATTGTGTAGATTTAATCTTTTGTGTAATAGATGTTGGGAGGAGTTTACAAGTTTTTATGTGAAGAGGTAAGATTAATGTGTTAATTCAGAAATTCAGACTTGATAGTGTAAAAGAGAGTTTGAAATGTGAAAGGAGAACAAACAAGCAACTAGACAGAGAACAGATTGTAGGAAAGGGAGGAGGGAGATAAGTGTATACAATGTGAGAGACAGATATATGTAAATACTTTAAAACATGGTAGGAAAACACCTACTTCAGAAGAACAAGCATGGAAAAGGCAAATGTGATAATATAAAGCAGTAAGACTAACAAAAGCTTAATTAAAATAAAGTAAATCCATAGTATAAAGATACTCTTAAAAGATGCAAGTTCCTTTAAATATGGGACGAAATAAATATTGCAGAGGTTTGTTGATTTCTAAATTAGAAGTTTTTTACTGAAACATTCTGCAGTGGAAATGCTGATTTTTGACAGAACCAGTCATGTTATGTGTGAGACTGATGTTCGAGTCCTTCTGGGAGTGAGGGACAATTCCGCATTCAATGATAACACCACACGGAAACTATTAAAACTTTTTATAAATAAATAAATGTACATTGTATAGATAAGTAAATGTAAATCAGAAAAGGAATTTTAATAGGTGTCTTCTCCATTTTGCCAAAATGTCTTAACCACTGTTGTAGCAGTTTAGCCCTGACTGGGTGCCAATTGCTCACCAAGTCATTTTATCACTTCCCCTCGCAAACTGGACGGGAGAGAGAGAAATCATCGAATCATATGGGAAAAAAAAAGATTTTTTTTTTTATATATATAAATTATCTGTTTTATATACATATATATAATATTATATATTATAAAATATATCTAATATATATTTTTATATATCTGTAAATATAACAAGAGGTTTGTGAGTTGAGATAAGGACAGGGAGATCACTCAACAATTAGCATCACGAACTAAACAGACTGAACTTGGGGGCAAATGGTTTGATTTATTAATGAACAATCAGAACAGAGAAGGGAAAAGGTAAAATAAAGCCAAATCACAGGTGTCTTTCTTTCAGGGCCTAAGCATCTCCTCCCTCTCCTTCTACACTGACCTTGGTGTCTGCAGATATGTTTTCACATTCTCACTCCTTGTTGCTGTTGCAGTTTAGCAACGGCCCAGCAACTTCTTCTCAAGTACATTATTCACAGAGGCATTACCTCCGTCACTAATTGGCCAGGCCTGGGCCAGCTTCGGGTCTATCTTAGAATTGTCTGGCATTGACCCTGTCAGCTAAAGGGGAAGCTTCTGGCAGCTTTATTTAAAGAAGCCACCCTGTAGCCTGTCTGCTACCAAATCCTGGCCCAGGCAAAACCACTGCAACAGTCCATAGAGTCAGGCTCTTCTAAGATCAGTTGTTAGTTAGTTATGTCTACAATGACTGAAGCAGTACTAGGAGGAGATGTTGAAAGATAGAAGTAAATTCTTTAATTCAGTAATGAGAGTATTTACTCGGTGTATCAAGAATTAAGGCTTTACATTCCTGATTTCATTTAGGTAGTTCAGGGACTCCCATATTGCCTTAAGAACCTTGGTCACCAAGCTCTTGAGGAGGAGGAGGAAGAATGCTTCCCTGGTTCGTCGTTGTTACCACTCATCATAGATGATGATTGGGTTGGGAGGTGTACTAATAATACTAGTAATGGTATAGGGAGGCAAGCAAGAACGGGAACAAAAGTTGGCTCCTGCTGCATGTGATAGTGTTTGTTCTGTAGCTGTTGGAGAAGTGAATGCTTTGCTTTAAAGTCAGCTGAGAAGCAAAGAGAAGCTGAAGTTGATCTGTAAGTTTGTTCCTTAGGGAAACGGGAGCTCAGCTTACCTAAGTTCGGACTTTGAGAGGAATTTTGGAGTACTCTTATCTTTGATACCTTTCCTCCAAGGAATAGAGAGGACATCAACTTACTGCATGAGTACAAAGAAACTGTTGGATGTTTTCTGAGTCTTTGAATTTCAGTATATTTGACACCTAAGATAGCCATGGTCCCAGGGACGGTAATAAAATTCAGCCACAGCTGCTGTGACTTGTTTGATTTGTTTAAAAAAGAAAAATAAAAATCCAACAATTGTTGCCTGGTTTCAAATTTAGCACCCAAAAATCTGACCTTCCATGAACAAATGAAAAAAAAAAAAAAGGGTTGCATGAGATGGGCATCTACTGCAGAAATTTTTCTTTCATAGCTGATAAAACATGATTTTCAGCTTCAGTTTTCTCTTGTGGTTTTTTTCCTGCTCAACTGCATTTTCTTAAAAATTTCTGTTCTTAAGAGTATTTTTGGCTAGAATATTGAGTTTATTCACTTAATATAATTCATTTGTATAAAACTGTCAGGTTGGTAATATTTGCTGAGTATTAGGAAGGGAAGTAAGTTACTTCAACATGCAATAAGATATCATTAGTTTTGAAACTCAGTTGACTGAAACAAAGTAATTCCATGTAACAGTAATCAATTTACCTGCTGTAAGTTTTATGTGATTTAGTAAACTTACTGGTTAGTAAATGGAATGGTAACACATTTTGATCATTCTGTTTAGTAAAAATCAGACAGTTTAAAAGTGTTTATTTATACCTTTTTGTCAAGAAATTATGCTTTGTTTAAAGTACACTTAACAAGAATTCTTGCTGAAGAACTTCTGTGTTTTGCTTTTAAGTGTAGAATATCTTGTTAAACAACAATCTCTTTGTTCTAGCCTTCATATTTTAGGAACCTAAGATTTTAAATTTTGTCTTATATTTTAGACATTCTTAGCACAATTTCAATAAGATAGGCAAGTGGCATTTTCTTGAAAAACACCAGAGCTGATGTTTCACTGCAATTATAGTTCTGCTATAGAATACTAACATTTATCTACCCTCTATGTTTCTTAAGTATCTTGTTACAGAAAGATGTAAAAATATTTCATGTATTTATTAATAGTCAGTTATAGTGCCATCATCATCTTACTTGAACATTCTAATATATTACTGAAAACAAAAATTCACTAAAAGGGACAATAATGTGCTATATTGTTTCTTTCAAATATTAATGTTCTGAGTCTGGTATATGTATTTGCTTTTATTAATTTTGTTACACCATAGAACTAACATTACTTGTGAGCTATATCTTAGTAGAGAAAACTTCTATGTAGAACAACTACTTTTATGAGGATAATATTAGAAAAACTTCAGTTGCATAGTTGATTTGATGATCTTTTGACATCTTTCTAAAAACATAAATACAAATTATTGCTAAATAATTTTTCAGTTATAGTTGGCATAAAGTACACCATACTCTGGAAAGAAAATTTATTTACTTCCTTCTAAAACATTTTATGATGAATTAACAATCTCTCAAATACTGATTCAAAATATTGATCATCAAGCAGATAGAAGGAAAAGTTCCATAGTTAGTTCAAAGTTATATTAATTGATCACCAAATACTTAATAATAGATAATAAGCTGTACAGGAGTTAATAATTAAGTCAGAAATTCAACAAAAGGTTAAAAGCTTAGACTAATATTGAACTGACAGGGTATGTAAGCCCACACCAGCCCCCATGCCAGCAGAGGAAAACAATGAGATGACAGCTCTACCGTTTGGAGAGAGGTTGTTAACGACAGCTTATTCCTTTATGATTTCAACTCTTGACAGAAGACAGGTCTGCTTGTTGCATCATGGCAGATATATCATTACCTTCTGGCCCTGTCATGACTGAACTGGAAAAAAAAATCACTTGCAGTTCTGAAAATCCAATTACCCTTTGGAATTTAGTGCATCCTTTCCAAGATATCTGTTACTGTTAATTAATTGTGCATTACATTCGTAAGAGTTTTCTGTGATATATTAATTTGATAATGCTGAGATACTTACAGATTGCTTTCTCTTTCTAATTCTGCTTACTGTCATGTTTTAAAATCTTACAACACCTTGTGTCAGTTAACTCTTACTTTCTTACTGACCTAAGAAAATCACTATTCAAGATATTTGTAAGTATGTGGCTTGAAAATAAGTTGGCTTTTTTATCTCCAAACTGTTTGAACATTCTTTTCACTGGCTAAGTAGGGGCTAAAAACACACAGAGAATATTTAAAATAGTCATGATCATTTTAAAAACAAAGATGAGTATAAATGGCTTTTTTATCATATGCATATTAGGATTCTTCTTCCTTCTTCTTTCCTTCCCCCCCCAACTTGTTGGATACCTAACAGTGACTCTGGAGACTTAGAAAAGACTAAGAGGGGGTGTGGATTTTTGAAAGTATGTCAAAAGCCTTGGGGTTTGGGTATGATCGGAATTTCAATAGAGGTTGAGATGAGTTTAAATGCATAGAAGGCGAACATAAAAATCTTGTTTAATTTCTGTCATGTTGTTCTTTTTTTAGTCACTCTGATGTCTTTTTCAAATCTGCTTTTCTCTCAAGCTTTGTGGTACTATATCCAAGATCTGTTTCTTTTCCTCTTTGTATTTCGTTTTAACTGCTGATCCCTTTTCTGTGGTGCTTCTGCCTTTAATATCAGCTGAAGCAGTCTGAATTGCTGAATCAAAGCCGTTTTGAGAGAGAGACAGTGTTTAAGATTGTGCAGGGTGAGATTCTCTGGGTAGAAGGTAACACTTCCTGCAGTTATAATCAATGCACTTGATACTTTCAAAGACAGGAGAAGCCATGACTTGCTCAGGGGTTAAACTTTTTAAATAACTTCCCTTGGGAAAAATGCCATCAATAAAATGGAATAATTAGTTGAAGATTCTTGAGTACTGAGTAGCCTATGTTTGAAAAGAAAAGATTAGAGATAGGTCAGGTTTCTACTTCTATTGTATTTTCCCTACCTTTTGTTTTTTAAACTGTGAGCTTTTGTTTAATTGTGTGCAGTATTACAAAATCAGTCTACTTCAAAAATAATGTCATCTACTTAAGGCAATGCATTAATTTTGTACTGTGTTATTGTCTGTGTAGTGTAATAATTCTAAGAACAGAGATTAAGTTCTGCATAAAAAGATAACTTTGAATTTGCTAGCTTTCTCTTTTCCTACCCTACACACTTATTCTACAAACAGTCATTTTATCTAACAGGAAAAATTTGCAACTTTACCAAATAATCTTAAAATATAATACACATTGACTAATTTTAAAAATTAGATCTAAATGAGATTAATGAACATCCAATGTACAGGATCATTGGTTTCTATAGAGAAGAATAGTTTTACTGTGAAATTAAATTCATTTCACTTTGCATTATGTTTCACAATTTCAATGTATTGTTTTTATGACTTTTTTGTGTCGTCATTTTTATTAAAGCAGTTGTTTTGAAAGGCAAAACCTGACTAAAATTGATGCTTTCCTTATACACTGTAGTACATGTGTACTGTACAAAATATTGATAAATAATGCATTAATGGCTTTGGAATAAAAGATTCTTACCCTTTGTTAGTTATTTACATATTTGCACTTTTCATTTTTCTTAGAGGAAAGTAAAATTACTGACAGCACTCTGGACAGTATTAGAATAAGAGTTTAGCAAATACATAATCAATGTGTTGTAGTAGTAGTACTATGTTCTAATGTGTTCTACCATAATGAGATCTGCACTGCCTGAATAGATGGATGGGTGTATTTAGTAGGGAATATTCTACATGCAGAGTTCTAACAAAATTTTTAGCAAGAAAGTTTCCATTCAGCAATGTCCTACAATTCCTATGTGGAAAGATTTTGAGGATTTACCCTTTCATTGTTTACAAATCGTGATGAGGCTCTTTCTAATGTGCTACAGATCTTGACTGTTTATTTTAAATTTTCAATTACACATGACATTTGTAGGAGAAATGAGTAAATACAGTGTTTGTGGCTTGGATTTTACTCTGTATGGGACACTTTATGAGGCTTCCATTTAGAAGATAAAAGTTGTAGTCCAGTGTTTTTTTTAATTCAGAGGATTTGGATCTGTGGAAGCGTCATAGCTGGTGGTTATTTATATCTGAAAGCACTGTTTGAGAGTAGTTTTTAATTTCAGCTGATTTGCTGTAGAACAGTTGTATCTCACATATCAGGGTGGGATAGTCCAGTAAATTTCTGGTATGATAGCACCTCAGCTCACACAATGCATCAGTGCCTTCACAGAATGATACAATTTAGGATGGAGACTTTATTGAGTTGGAGTGTTTTTTGTGTGTAATAAATTGTGATTGTCTTATGCTTATCGCATCATGGAACAAATGTTTTAAAATAACTTTTGTGGGGTTTCTGACAACTTTTTCTGTTGGGCTGATTTTGTCAATGTGTACATTACTACAGACTTTTGAGAGTGGCACCATGCCAAGTAACATAGATATGCACACAATTTTTTTTTAATTCTTCATGAAATATCGTTTTAACAGCAGTAAGCTTAACGTGTTAAAATTGCATTCATATAAGATGGGATGACCTGTTACTTCTTCATTTACTGACATACTAATCTTAAGCCATTACCTTCATTTTGCTTTATGAAAAAAAAAAACAGTAATCAACACCATCATATCCATTCAGGAGCACATTAGTTCAAGAATAAGAAATTTTCATGTATGTTTTTTATATCCTGTAAAGAGATTACCTTACTAACGTTTAAAAATATTTAGTGACAATTTTAAAATATTGAAATTGTCTTTTATCTGTTAATGTACAGATTTGTAAATTATCACTTAATTATCTTAATACATTATAATGTTTAAATTATATTCTTCATAAAATAGATCACAGAAACAGTATTACATGTGTGTCAGTAGAGGCATGGTACATGTGTGTATTTAATATTACACTAAATTGCCAATACTCTGTTGATTTTTCAAATGAATCATTACTTAAAAGACTTAACAATTCACTGGGGACGTGAACACTTCCTTATTCATACCATGAAATGCATATTTGAATTAAATTATCTTTTGCTTACTCTGCATTGAGCTGGAAAATATTAACTTTAATGCATAGAAATGCAAATAAAAATTCGATATGCTTCATCCTTAAGTAGTTTAGTACTGTTCTAATAATGTATATTGCTGCTTCAGGTAACAAGGAAATAGATATGGGAAAGACTTTGTCATGCAAATTTACTCAGGATTGTAATCTTTTGAAAATACACAGATCTTTTGAACGATATATGTCACTTTTGATCAAAAACTTTAGAAAGTTTAATAATTCTGCTAGAACAAACTAAAACTGTGGGTAATTGTCTTTTTTTTCCTGAAATTAACAAATTATAACATCAAAAAATCTGAGTGTGAGGTATGTAGTAGGTCATTTGCTGCTGCAGGCATTTTCTCTCCCTTCAGGATGTGCTTGTTTAGTTTCTCTCACTTTGTGCCTGTGGCACTGTATGGTGAAATTCAGACATGTTCTTCTCCTCCAAGGAATCTCTAGGGTGGCAGATAACTTATACAAAATTAATAAATGGCATTGCTTCCTTTATTATCACCCATCGCAGGCAATTCACTTTGTGTTCTCTTTGGAGAAATGCTGAGTTGCGTAGGATATGTTTATTTATAAAAAACAACTCCATACTTCTAGATAGGATTAAACATAAAGTACACACGATATGGCAAAATATGTACTTAGGAAGATAGACTGATTCCAGTTTTCAGTTATTTCTTTAGGAAGGGGGGCCAATGGAAGAGTGTAAATCCCTTATGTGTTGATTTAACTAAATTTTGAAAATATTAAGAATTCTAAAACATCTCCAAGCATGGCAGGTGAGAGGCAGGGAGGGATGAGCATCATTTAAAGAGTAAATCTGTTTGCTGCTATTAAGTTGGGTGAATATTTTTTTGGGAAGTCCAGGTGTGCCATCTTGCTTATTCACTGCCATTTGTTATACCATATTGCAGTGCTAATCCTCTTAGGAAAGGGAAAGATTGGCAGAGATAACTGTTATATTGAGCGCTACATGCAGCCTCTATCTCTGTTATGCCAAAGGCAGTGAGACTTCAGATTGCTTTGGAGGGTAGAACAGACAGCCAAACTTGGGTGTAAATAATTGCCCATACGTGAGGAAAAACAATTTGATTTCATTTTTCCTTTTTTTTATTGGTAGTGATTACTTTTAATATCTCTTTTAGCTGTGAAAGAGTTTTACTTTATAACACTGTACTATTGCTTGCTTCTGATGGATATGATTCCTTAAAAATGTGAAAGTATTAAATACTATTATTTTTAGTTTGTTTACTAGGAGTTACTGCTATTTTATGTTTTCCTTTGAGTATGTGTACTTAGCTATTAAGTAAATGTTCTGTTTACTCTTAACAATCATTTGAAAAATACAGGCAGAAAATGTTGACAGTGCTTCAGTGCACAGATGACTGAGTTTATGCTGACCCCCAGTAACTGAGCCTGTGTTTTGAATCCCAACTCTTCCTCCGGGGCTCGGAGTAATATGATTGAGCCTTCTGGAATGAGTTCCTGAATACTGATAACAGGAGGTTATTCCATGAAATACAGAGCTACTCATGTGGAATATGCACCTTCCACATCACGCATGGTTGAGATCAGATACAGGATTTTCAAGACTTGACAGCCTTGGTTCATGAACAGTGATATTTATACTGAATTTAGGACTGTCTGAGTGCTAATATTCAACTTACACCAACTGATGATAAAAATAAGTGATTCTGGGTTTCCTTTTTAATGATACAGTGTTGAGGTCTTTTCAGTAAAGTTATTACTAAAAGGTGATTAAAGTATAATTTATTAATTAAAACAATGTTGAATCAAACCTTTACTGTCTTTAGTTATATAAGCCATCGGTGGTCTTTTTTATTCATGTTGACATTCTTCATATGGTGTTTGTTGTATTTGTATTCACCATTTAGTGCAGTGTTTGTGTGTTTTCCTTTGTTTGAAAAAGGTTCTTTGTTAAAATAACAACACTCATCTTTAATTGCCCCTTCATTCCATACCGTATATTCATCTTCTCAACCTGTGTAGTTTCATGCAGGTGTAAGAACAGGAAGGTAGACAAGGTTTCGAATAAAAATTATGTGCAAGAGTCTGACCAGACTATTTGACTACCTGACTTCTCAGATAAAAAGAAATGCTTTAACCTTTTTTTTTCTACTGGAAATGAAGGCCTCTGTCCTAGCCTTACTGTATGAAATTTTTAGAGGGAGGTTATATAGGATTTGACAAGAGCTCCAATACAAAATAAACTTTAAGCACCAAAGATGATTAAAATAAGCGTTTGTTGATTTGACTTGTTAGCAGTTCCATGTAACTGGTAATTTGAAATCATTACTAATGTCTTTCTTGAGTCCTTGTGTTTCACTTCACAAAGTTAATTAAGAACTTACCTATGGTGGTTTCTTACCTTGTTCCTACTTCCTCGTGGTGGTAGTTCATGGTGTGATCACTTTACATTTATAGCTAGGCACATACTTATTTTTCAGCCATACTTTCCTCCAGTTTACTTTTTTTTACTGAAGTGCCTCTGTGTGTATATATGCAAGTATATACATATGTGTTTAGAGAAAGAAACGTGTCTTAATTGTCTAGTTGATTGTAACTTTTCAGTTGTATAAATGTTAGCATAAGATGTATGGCATACTGAGAAAATCATAGTTAATCTCTCACATCTTTGGGGTTTGGAAGTTGCATGTGACTTTTCTTTTTTGGAAATGCTGATTGTATTTTACAGCACTGAAAAAGTACTGTTTTCTTTGAACCCCGTAATTTACAATATATTACAAAGGAGTTTTACTGACTATTGCTGAAAGATAATAGTATTTCAAAGGTCATACAGGTTGACTGGCATTGTGATTTAATTTGGTATAGCTGTTGTATGGTTGGGTTTTTTTCCTCTGAACATCCTTATTGAAAGATTTTTAAGTAAAGAACTCATTAGGAATAGGTTACAATCCTCTGAAAACAAAAGATTTATAAGAATGACAGTTGACATACTCTTATAAAAGCTATATAGAACCTGGAGAAATATCTCTGCTACACCATGTGCTCAGTTAAATGAAATCTGTCTACTGCTCCTATATAACAGAGTACTGGATCAGTGTCAAAAATATGAGATATTTACTGTAGTGACATTCAGCATCTATATTTGTTGAGATAGTAGTCATAAGTCTGAGGGTTTTTAATGCAGTATGTCCACATAAAAAATGAATCTTTAAAGACAAGACAGCAATTACCAATTTTACAAGTGTCTTGGCTTTCTTTTAATATTCTGAGATACAATCACAATACATTTATGCTAATAGTGACATTGAAACACACTTCTTTTTTACTTGTTTATGGGGTTGTGTTGAAGCACAGCTGTAAATGCTGGTCTTGGCAGTAGATCTATTTTTAATCCTGTCTTTAACGAACTTTGTGCTTATAGAAGGTATGCATACTGTCAGCCCGGGGAATTAGTCCCTGCATACTGGTAGACACCAGCAGGGATGGGCAGGGGTGGTGAAAGCTCCTGGACACAGCTGCACCAGCATCCCCCACACTTGTTCTCTGAAAACCACCTCCAGAGAGAAGGGAGAACTCTGTTTTGATTGCCTACAGTCCTCCTCTGCAGTAAGACTGCTTGGAAGGGTGAGGTAAGGTTTGCTGTTGGGTGGATGATACTTTCTGGAAACCACAGTAAAGCAACCTTGAACAAGTTTTACAGAATCATCCTTCCCCTGTACAAAGTAAGTCCAAACTAAGTAGGAGTAAATGATGCAGACCTGGCTTATAAACTTCTGCTTGTCAAGGCGAGTAAAATCCTTATAAGGCTGTCAGCTCTGTCCCAGTATCCCCCTAGCTTCTGGCATTTATAACACTCCAGACCTCCTCTACCCCATCCTACGAGGAAGGGTTTCTTTATTGTTTTTCAAACCAAACAGTGCGTGGACATATTCCTATGTGATGTGATCTAGGTGAACCTGCTTCTGCAGTGGGGTTGGACTAGATGATCTATAAAAGTTCCTCCAACTCCTACCATTCTGTGATTCAATGAAATTCATCACCTTTCTCTTCCACTTTCTCCTTCAGTAATAACACAAGTTTGAAGTTCAGAAAGGTAGTATTTAAACCTAGTCCAGGAACTGGGAAATATTTCTTACTCTTCTTAACTTTAGTGCTGGAAAGACTCCAAACCTCCTAGGAAAAAATAAAAAGGAAGCTCCAGCACGCTAGCAGCAAAACATTTTAACATGTAACAGAGATGTTTAGGTGACAGAGGTGAATTTGTTTAGTTTTGTTAAGTTTTGGAACATTCTTATTGGTTTTCTGTTTGTTTTTTTTTTTTCCCCTCTGTTGTCTTGCAGTAATTATGACTTTGGATTTAGGGATGTGCCTCTAGGGATCACTACATACATGGAATCTGATAAGATTCTGATGCAAACTTTGCTTCCTGTATGTCATTTGTACAAGTTGTACTGTTGTGTTGTTTAAAAAGAACTTCAACTGATGTATATTTCAAATGCATTTAACTTTTTAAATTAAAAGCAATGTTTAAGTAGGAAAATAAAGCAGCAAGAATTAGGAAGAATTATATGTAATCATATTTTGCATGTTCTAGAATACTGTTTTGTGTGTATGACTTTACTAATAGTCGTAAGTAAATAGGGTGTTCTTTTGGCTTCCTAACTAGTTTTCTGTATAATGAAAGTTATGAATGTGCTTTGAAAGGTATGGCCTATTTTCACTTGGAGCTGGAAGGTCTTTACCTTTGTAGAGTAAGCAGTATGGTTTTCATGCTTGTTCTGAGCTGCTAATGAAATAGTAATAATATTCTGAAATCAAATTCTGGATGTTGTTATCTGACATAAATTTGGGGGATGTTGAATAACAGTTGAAATCCTCCCCTTGAATGTTACAGATTAATGCTGTTGTACTAATTGCATCATACACTGACCTATTTAGGAAGAGAAAATTTCATTGATATATTCGCAGATACCTAAAGAAAGAGGCTGATTTATTTCAACTCAGATATTTTGACTTAAGAGTGCTTCAGTGTGCATTACTACGTGTTGTTTTTCTTGCAAAAGGGACGATGAGAAAGCAGTAGCTTTTCAAAGACTTCCTATTGTGGGCATTTTCCTAGCCTGTTTCTGAAATGAATATACGTCTTTATTGCTCGTAGTAGAAGGTGATACTTCATGGAAAATTAATTTTTTTGTAAAATTAAATATGGGTTGTATGATATGCAAATATCTGTAAAATCAGCATTCTGGGTTGAAGATGGCGTATCACTGTTTTTGCCAGAAAGTCTGATTGAGGACAGTTTTTAGAGATAATAGTATTTCGGACTTTTGTTTCTGGACATTTTAATATTGCTTTAGAAATAACTCTCTCGGAATTTTTGTTTCCAAATACCCACATCCAAATGTCTGCCTGCCTTTCCTGTTACTCTCTTCTTCCCCCTCGAATTTATTGAATAGCTTTATTATGCCATGTATTTTTTGGTGCACGTTGGCACAAGAACACATTGATTACACAGCAAGACAGAATCCATATTTTTTTATTAATGTGTCTAGGATGGAATTTAGTAAGTGCAAACCCTCATCTGCATAGTATTTGCTTTGTTAAGTCTTTGTATACTTTGCCTGCGAAAATTTTAAAAGTGTCTGTTGGAAATGTGTAAATTGTAAATTCCAAAACTTGTAAGTTGATGAGTTTTGAATAGAGAAGTAAATCCCAACCAAATCTCAAAAAACTAGAGTGTTTCATAGCAAAGTTAGCTATATTTTTGTGAAGTCAGCAAACTAGCCTATTTGTGTTTTGACTGTCTCTTGGTTATAGAGTCTTTACTTTGAAATTTTCAACAACCTGAGGCAGAAACAGCTATAAAATACAGCTTAGGTAGAGTTCTGCTTAAGTTGGAAGAAATCTATTGAAATTTTATCAGCATTAATTATTGGCCAAATAATTGATTTCCAGTTATCCCTCACTGCAATATGAGTGAAACTGGAGACAAGCATTAAGAAATTTTTCTACTTTTAACTGTAAATGTTCTGTGTTGGGGTACTGTTCACTGTTCACCTGGTGAATTAGACTGAAGTCTTTGTTGTTAATGTGAGTAACATGGTGGAGCTACTTTGGGTGAACTAAAGGTTTTGTGATGTCTCTTGTTGACTAGGTTCTGGATTCTGGAAATTAATCTGCTCTGGAAATTCATTTTGTATTCTCTTCCATTTTATTTTTTTCCCAAATATGCATATATCAAGATACATAGACTAACACTCATGGTTATGAGGATGGAGACTAAGCATTAAAATGTGACGTTAGAAGACTATTGCTATAGTAGCTATATTATTGAACATGAATTAAGCCACTTGTGCAACATATCATAAGTTGTAACTTAATAAAATTGTGCAATGCTGCCCCAACTTGGTGGCTGTCCATTTCTTGGATAATCTTGGGTCAGGTAAGACAAGACATGCAGATTCAATTCTGACTCACAACTCCTAAGATGCTTCCAGAGTCTTAACCTGAAATAGTTGAGTGCTGACCTATGTAATCACCATTCCCAAAAGAGGACTTGCCTTATTTGAGGGGCAATTAAGCCTAAAACTGTTACATTAAATCATTATGGTGTGCTAACGGCAGGACAGAACTTGCCTCTCAAGTATAATTATGGGATTTACAAACTCCACGAGCTATCACATGCAATGTGCTGAATGGGTACTCATAGAGAAGGGTGGTGAGCACAATCTAATAAAGATTAGCAGGAAGGCAGATGACCTTGTGTAATACCTTAGAGCTACCATGTTATAGGAGGAGATATAAGGAATCTGATTCTGAATACAGTTGCTTCTCCAGACGTTTTTAAAATCAGATTGCTCAAGTGAAGGATAAATTTTAAAAGTTGGAAACCAAAGAGAATATTTTTCACTGTGTATAGCCATGACTGCTGTTCCTTGTATGTGAAGAAAAGATAGCCACCCACGTTGTCAAGTAGTATAAAGCTAGAAGAAAGAGGATGTGGTGGTGGAAAGTGATAGAATGGCAGAGCCTAGGATAAAGTCAATGGAGGAGGCCACTAAATTCCTGTTCTTGAAAGACAATTTAATGCCACCTGTCCAGATGCACAGGAAAATTTGTTGGGAGAAAACGGTGGTCTGCCTATCAGTGCACGAAATAGAGTTAAGATGTCTGGTCCTCGATTGACTGAGAATAGTCGTCATTAAGAGCTGTACTGCCTTCTTAGGTGGCTTTTGATGTTGCTGGCCAAGAGAGCAAAGTGATGTTGGCATTGCTTTGTGGAAGGAGCAGGAAGACAGAGAAAAAGAGAGTTGAGAGAGCTGTGTCCAGCTAGCCAGGTGATAGACCCCCACAGACACAGGAAGGGGTTATGTTTAGGAGCCTTTGCTATACTTTGTGCTATTTTTTATGGATTAAATCCAAACTGTGCATACTGAAGTGTCTGTTTGAACTAGCAGAGGTCATAGTCTTTATAGACAAAGTCTACTATTGTCAGAAAATGCCACAATGAAGAGATAACCTGCCCTTCCCACTGTCAACATTTCTGAATTAAAACACTTTGACTTTTGACAAGGCTGTTTAGATTTTTGAGTTTTGTGCTGGAAAAACGTCTTTAGAAATGCTGAGATGAAAAAGAAATCTTCTGTGGCCAGAGTCTGTCTTTCTGGCAAGCTCTGCAAAATCATGGTGCTTAGGCTGTTTTAATCCAACAACTATGGATCTGAAACTGAATCTCTTGATTTTGAAGTACAGTTTTTATTATTTTACTCGCCTTATGTTACATTTGTGGAGAGGTAACAGCCAAGGCAGGATAATTTACTCTGCTTTATGCAATAGGTGCTTATAGCCCACTTCTGAGAAGATTCTCAAAGGGAAGTAAAAAGGAACTAAACACATTTTACATGTAGTGGTAGCTGAGGTGCAGTAACAGGTGCAGTGAAATTAAGCCTTTTACACCAGCTATGCAAAAAATCTGTGGTAAGCCTGAAAATGACACTCCCTTCTCCTGACACCCTGGCCAGTGTCTCAATGTTGATATTCTTTTCAACATACCAGTTTAGTTAAATGAAAGCTGTGGGTGTTGATAGGGAAACATGGTTTTTTGTTGGTTTTTTTGCATTTTCCCCTCAAGATACTGTAGTTCACCCATCTGTAGTGTTACACAGTTTGCTCTGTCTTGTGGAAAAGAACACTGAGTACTAATGATATTTGAAAAGGTCCATAGTTCTTTTTTATTTCTACTACTCTTACTAAAGCAGAAGCTTAAAGTTTCTGGTCTTCTAGCTGCTTTGTGAAAAGAAATTCTTCATTGTCCAGAATCTCAAAAAGATGGTTTTTTCCAATGAACTCCTATGGAAAATAATGTGTCTTGCACTTTTAAACTTATGAGGAGACAGGTTGATTTAAGTGTACATTACACATTTTTTAGTTTCTTGGGACAAAACTATGAAACTTCTTTCTGTCCTCAAAGGATGACATCATCTTTTTGTCTAGCTGTAACTCTAAACATGGAAGGAAGGCCAAAATGAGTCAGCATTGACAGTGGAGCAGTTTGTTTGGAGATGGCTATCTGCTATTTCCATGAAACAGGGCAGCTTTGAAGTGTTTTGAAGATTTAAAATGACAAATTTTGTAAAAGAGTATACAATAATAGAAACACTAATACTATTCAAAAGTTACCAAAGAACAGGGCTGCAGTTCTGTTTTTCTCAATATACTTATATATGAGAAGTTAGTGGTTACAGGTTTGCTTTAGTTTGTAGCCAGTCATTTTTCATGCTGTGGTTTTATCCTTTATGAGTGATCTCTTAATTTTTTTTTTTTTTTCTGTTGCCTGGTTCTTAACTAAAGAAGATTTACTTTTTCAGAGACATAATATCTTATACTAGAGAAATCTTCTTTTACGGGGAAATGAATAAACTGTGGTGATGTTATATATTTGAGCAAACTGAAGGTCAGCTGTAAAAAATGAACAGTGCAAAGAAGGAGTCTAGTCGTGCTCTCTTTCATATTCCAGCCACAAACTATTCACTTTATGCAATAGGAAGGTACTCATTTATAATGCTTACTTTTACATTTCTCTTCAATTTACATCACTTCGAAGTTATTCCTTGACATTGCCTTGTAGTACTTTGTGAATCCTAGGTGTTAATAATAACTAATCTAACAGTTCCAAATAACATTTATAGCATTCAAAGATTATTTTTTTTATGAGGCTCAAATAATTTGTCATTCACAGCAACATTATTGAAAAATACTTTTTATTATAATTTGGAAATAGTATTTCAGAAAGAAGTTAACAGGGTGGGGGGGCAGGGAAAATAAAATATTAGTGAGATAGTGTGATTAGGCCAAAGCAAAACCTAAACAAATAAACGAATAGACTTGAGAGATATTTTTTTGCTTGATTTTTTTAAAGCTGGGAGCTTAACCTTTTTATATATATATCAATGGCAAGAAAATGAAGCATGCTGCTCTAATGTCTTCTCTATGTGAGATTCATTATAATACAAGTGAATCTTAGCCTTTTTTTGTTTTAACCGTGTCTTTAAATTGTGAATGTTTAGAGACTGTAGGAGTCCACAAGTGCTACTTGTATATACCCTTGTAAATGTATGCCAAAGGTGTTCAATCAAAGGTTTATTTTGATTTCTATCCCTTCTGAGGCTTTTTTAATTCATTGGCTCACCCATAACAGATTAAAAAAAAAACTTCTAAAGTCTTTATTTGTGTAGAAAACTTAGTTTACTGTAAATATAATGAATGCTATTCCAAAATATGTTTACTGGATTTCCATTTTATTGTTACAAATTATGAGGAAATTTTCTGACCTGCAAAGTCCATAGCCCTGACTTACGCAAAACTCTGCTTTCCATACATTTCTTGAAAGACTGGGAGACTATTCCTTCCTGAAAGAACCATCTGACCACCTTTCTCCACTTGTAGAGATAGTGCTTAAGCTGTGCGATCAGTCCTTTAAAGCTTTATTTGCCACCACACAGGCAAAAGAGGATATGCTGTAAAATCTTACCAAGAGGAAAATATCTGCAGCAACTGAACTACTCTTTTTTTTTTTTTTTTTGCTTGTTCTTTTAGTCAGAATTTGATATTTTGGTGAGTTTGTGTCAGTGTGCTATTGAGAGAAGAAAGATTTTTCTTTCACCTGTTTGAATTGTATGCTATTTTTTCTGGATTTTAGGTGAAAAGGTTAAGAAATCCAATTTTAGTTTCTGTGAGAAATGTTCCCACAAATGTTCACACTCTAGCATTTAATGTCTGTCTCTGGTTTATGAACATTTTTGTTTAATTCAGCTACCAAGTTAAGACAAAGTCTGCTTGGGTGCCATGAGATTCGGAGCCCTTAATGCAAAAAAAGAGGTTGAAGGGTAAAATCATCATAAATGAGGGACAATGATGAGCAAAACCTGTTAGCATTGCTATGGAAATAAGCCAGCCAGCATACACTCTATTCATTTTTTCAAGGACCTAGTTCTTTCAGGTGAAAGTGCAATTCTTTTAGGTTTTAAATTGTTTATGAGTCAGGATATGATGATAAATTGATCAGTAATTTTCCCAGGTGGCACTGACCTGCATGGTCCTCCCTCCTTCTAAGTGAAGGATTGGGGTTGTGCTTTCAAGTCATGATATTCTTCTGCCAATTCCAGTGTAGCTGAAATTCCAGCTGCTGACAAACTGTGCTGCAAGACATCACTGAGTTTCTCCTATCTCTTCACGAGTATCACCTCCTTACTTTTAGATCCTGATCATCTCTCTCTGTAGGTAATTAAACTTTTGATGTCAGTTTGTACTCATTTTTTTCCTGCAGAATTTTTCTTTAAACTAAATGCCTATATTAATCATGGGATTTGTGCTACTGGTTGTACCATGTGTAACCCTTCATCGTTTTGTGTATGTATGTATGTATTTTAGTAAAAGTTAGAAATCCTTTCTTGAAGGTGAAATTTAGGGGCAAAATTAAGCAATTTGTTTCACAGTGGAGAAGTTTCAGAGTCAAAAGTAGATTTCAAATTATATTACTCCATTTAGATCACTGAAAGTCAGCCCCTCATGTAAATGCTGCTATCTTTCATATTTGAATTGTTTGCAGAACTTCATTGCTTTTAACTTGCCTGCTGTTCAAAGGTGAAGACTGTCAACCTATGTGATAGGCAAGGCTCCTTTAGCTGTGGTTTTGTCAGAAATGTATTCCCTGGATGTTCGTTTGTCCCTTAGATAAGCTCTGTCTCATCTTGCTATGGACTTATGGGTTAATAGATACTCTAATCATACTAATTATTCTCTACAATCAAATTATGAATCTCTTAATTTACAATGTTCTACAACTGTTCCTATGACTTATAATCGCCTTTTAGAGTTTTTTTAAAAGCCAGACTATTCACATTGGAAAGACATTGCCCACAAGGTCAAACATGGACGTTCAGTTTTGCTTAGAAAGAACCTTTACTAAACTTTAGTGTTGAACTGAAAAATGATGTCTTTGTGTGAGATTAACTTTCCCTTGCAGAGTTGTTGTGGTCTCTCTAGCCTGGTTCTGCTCGATGCTGTGGCACTCTCCTGATATTTCCCTTGAGAAGGGTAGGTTGAGTTGTTCCCCTGTTGATCAATTTGTGTTTAGAGGCCTTTCCCACTCCCCTCAATTTTGTTGTGCTGCTGAATAGGACTATGGTAATGCATGGGCTTTGTGGCTCTCTCATTGTCTTTCTGACTAACGGATAGAAATGTCAGGCATAGAGAACCAGCCCCAAACTGTGACCCCTGTAACATTCCCCTTTGGCTGATTGACGTTCAGGCAGCTGCTGGGAGAAGCCCCCACCATTCAGAGGTTGGTGTACTTGCTGAGTGAGTCCCCCGATGTCAATCCTGTTAGCCCAATTGCCATGTGTTGGGAATGGTGGCCTTTCAATGCTAGATTAAACATTCTGCACCTGCCACTGATGCGGTACTTCCCCCTTCCCTCTGCAACTATGTCACCTTGAAGACTTTTAGGGCTGCTACAGTTCAACTACAAAGGCAGCTTTGTCCTTTTAGGACTTTTATGCTTTATATCACTGCTCTACCATTTGTTGGTTGTTTGTTTGTTTGTGTAAACCCAGCTATGACTGAGTGGGGACGGCTTTTTGGCTTTTTTACAAATGTTGGGTTTTGACACTTCACTTAGAAAATTAAATAGCAGCATCAAATTAGTACTAAAATAGACGTGTAATTTCTGTTAGTGCAATGTACTGTCAAAAATAACCAAAGACTACCAACAGTAAAAAGGATGATGAAGAATGGATGCATTTCTGAAATTAGTGCTGTACCAAAATAATTTTGTTGCAGTCTGAGGAGTTACAGACCTTACTTAGCAGGTGAGAATTAGAATCATATTATTAATCATTGATCTAATTTTTCTTATATTAGCACTGGACAGCTTTGCTTCGAACACTTTCTTTCCTTTGCATCTTAAAGCTTTCACTGTTACAATGTAGAATTTCTAGAAGTAGATGGAGAAATCCTGACTTTTCTGCAGCTGTCCCCTTCGAACCCATAGTTAGGACAGAGACAACTGTTTCCCAGCTCATTGCTGGGAAAAAGCTTAAGATAAAACTTTGAAAACTCTTCTCAAATGTGATAGTGTGTCAGGAGCAATGCTCTTAATATGATCTTAATCACAGAGGTCTCAGTGTGGCTGACTTAACTGGGAATGACAGTAATACCTCATCGTAAATGTAGATGATTGCATATCTGGCTTGAAAATGTTCTGATTTTTGCATACTAGTGATAACGTTCCCAGTTATTGTAACTTATATTGCATGTCTGTGGTTCATTGTACAAAACTAATCATAATATTGTGCTTTTTGAGACACTTTCACAGTGAACAGTTAAAAGTGTTCTTTCTTTTAGAATCTCTTTCTCATTGCAGTGGAAATTCATATATAATTAATTGCCAAATATTAGCACAATTCTGCAATGCAACTACTTCTATATATATGTATGTTTAAGCTAAATAAATATCTTTTAGAATATTCATCCTGTTAGCATGTGAAAGAACAAACATTTAGCTCAGAGGTGTTGCAAGAGGAGCTTTATGAGTAGATGTTTTTAGCCAAATAGGTGACTGACATAAAATTGATTTTAGCTTGAACTGTGAGTGTCCTTGGCAGCTCTTCAGCAGATGTTGGAAAGACTACTTTTGATTTTCCTTGAGTTTAATCTATTGAATAAAAAAAAAGTTTTATTACAGCATTCTATGCAAGATAAATTTTATTTCATTGTAGTATCTAGGCTTTTCTTAACAAAAGATTGTCAGACTGGCCTTCACAGGGTAGGTGTTAATCCCTCTGAAAACTCCACAAAAGTCTTGTTACAAAAAGAAGAAGGGACATATATTCATTCTTTTATATTATTTCTGATTTTGCCTGTGATGTTCTTGAGTATATGAGGAATAGACTTTAGTATTGGCCTCCTGATTGCCAGCTAGTCTTTTGAGAATGTGGTATCAGGAAAGTATTGAAAAATACAGGCAGTCTTCATGATGTCCCATATAATGTAGGTTCTGTTCAGGTGAATAGAACTTGTATTTATTAGAAGAGCTTTCAAGAATGTATTTTCTTTTTGGAAACAGTTCAGAAGAGAAATTTACCATTTAAAATAGAAATTAATAAAAGCCTGTCTGTTATCAACTTTTCAGGTAGATACTTCAGAATTACGGTGATATCCATATATATATAAATATTTGATCAATGGAAAGGTTGCTCTGAAAATAATAGATTCTTACAAAATTCTAACTTACTTAGAAAAAGCAAAGATCATTGAGAGGCTACATCCTGGCCTCTAGTCCTATAAAATTAGTTACGCAACTTTTTGACTCATGTGCTGCTTGTCAGCATTCAACTCTTTTGGTGAGACAACTGCTCTTTATCAAATTCATTCTTTAATAGTTGGCTCATAGGTACTTTTTCATTTTTTATATGGTTGCACTTAGTAACTAAAATTACTTCTAGAGAAATGTGTGGATTCCATATGTGAAATGGAATGGTGTTGTCTTGCTTGTTACTACTTTTAGCAGTGTCAAAACAGCTGAAAGGTTCCTTAAAATTTGTCAGAAATGTAGCAAAGTCAAATGGATGAAAGACCATTTACACAAAGCTGCCATTTATGTCTGGTTACAGTTTAGAGGAGAGCCTCACCTTTAACAGCCATCATTTATTCTTTCTAACACTATGTCTTGCATTCAACTGAGTATTTTACTTTTTAAATTATAAAGACTAAGTTTACCATCAGTAAAATTCAGAATGAGTTTCTATTTACGTTTTTATTTTGTTCTGTCTCTAACCTCAAACATTTATTAAAAGTATAGTATGGAGTTTGGGGTTTTTTTTGCCTTGGAGTATGTATTTTACATTTCCTTCCCATCAATTTTCTTATCTTTTTTTTGCATTATGTCTAGTAATTATAAAAGTTCAGGTTTTTTTTTTTTTAAATAGGATTATCTTTCATGGTCCCCGTAAACACCCAAGAATATTTTTAAAGTAAATAACTTATAGTAGTTTAGACTGTAGCTATCACTCTTACAAATCTAAAACCCAACTAAAGAGATTATTGAAATAAAATGTACTATATTCATTTAAGTTCTATTTACTAGAGGACTTTCTCATTCCATTTTTGTATTCTGTATAGATGACAAGCTAGATCACCAGTTGCTGTCCTTTGAATCTCAGTCACTTGACGCTTTATGTCTCCATAGCTTAAAAATTACTGCAAAAATTGCAGTTCTATTCCCAGATACCAATTGCTGATTTTACAGCCAATTTACTGTGCAAAAATGGTTCACTTCTTAGATACTGATATCTTGAATCGTAGAAGGTGTCTGCCCAAAGCCAGGGTTTAGTTATGCTGATCCGCAAAAAACCCCAAACTTCAACCCCAATAGTAAGTGTTGTAATCAAGAAGTGCTGTAATCACGAAGCTGCTTTCATAGAAAAAGTCTCTTCACTGTGGATAAAGAAGGTATGTTTTGTTTAAGACTTATATAAACAAATGCTAATAAATATATTGGATTATTAGCAACTTTATTCTTGAGGCTTAAAGAACTGTTTTCTTTTGCTGCAGCTACTTAAGATAAATTCCAAACTGAAGCATCCCAAAAGAATAGTTTAATGCAGCTTGTTCAAAAAATTTAAATCCCCAAATCTGCTACTGTTGATTTTGTAGGAGTTTGGGTAAGGCATGAAGCAGAAATAAGGAAAGCTTAAGACTAAGCACTAAATTTCCTCTATTGTTCCTCTGTCCTCAATTCTCCTGTTATTTACTGGATTGTTAGTTATATAATAAATCTGAGTTTATGCAAAAATGTTTTGGGTTGGAGATGCAGTAGATGAGAAAGACAAGAAGAGGTATGTGCTAGCAATTTTGAAAATTATTATGGAAATGTTAGGGGAAAACTACCTGCATAAACTTTACACTGAGGAGAAGTCCTAAATAATTTCCAAGGGATTGTGTAGGAAATTAAAAGAAACAATTTGGTAATACATTTTTGCTTTGATGGTCATAACTGTTCTTGATGTTCTCACTATTGGAGAGAAGTGATGGATACAAGTTAGAGGAAAACAGAAAAAACCTTCTTCCAGAAAGTAAGTTTCATTTTTAATGAGTGAACACAGTATGTTCAGAATTGTGTTTGCTCGGGCTTCAGATGAAATAGTGAATATGAGTATGATGTAATACATACATGAAAAATAGTGTTATAATCACACATCATATTCTGACAAGGAAGAGACAACGGAAATCAGATTTTCTACAAAGCAGTAAACAAAGGAGTAAATTCACAGCTGGATCAATACTTGTTTGAGGTTCAACAAGGCTCAGTGCTGGGTCTTGCACTTGGGTCACACCAACCTCAGGCAAGGCTACAGGCTTGTGGCAGAGAGGCTGGAAAGCTGCCCAGATGGGCTGGAAAGCGTCCCAGAGGGAAAGGACTTAGTGGGGGGTGGGGGAGGTGCTCAGCAGCAGCTAAACACGAGCCAGCAGTGTACCCACATGGCCAAGAAGGCCAATGTCATCCTGGCCTGTACCAGCAGTAGCATGGCCAGGAGGACCAAGGCAATGGGCATCCTCCTGTACTGGACACTAGTGAGGCTCCACCTCAATTACCGTGTTCAGTGTTGGGTGCCTCACTCCAAGAGGGACACTGAAGTGCTGGAGTGTGTCCAGAAATGGGCAACAATGCTGCTAAAAGGTCTGGAGCACAAGTCTGATGAGGAGCGGCTGAGGAAGCTGGAGGTCTTCAGCCTGGAGAAAAGGAGGCTGAGGAGATACCTTCTCACTCCCAGCAACTCCCTGACTGGAGGCTGGTTGGCTAGGGGAAGGGGCGGTCTCTGCACCCAAGCACAGGACAAGAGGAAATGGCCTCAGATTGCACCAGGAGAGGTTTAGTTTGGAGATGGGGAACAGCTTCTTCCCGAAAAGGATTGTCAGGCACTGGCACAGGCTGCCCAGGCCCATGGTACAGTCTCTATCCCTGGAGGGATTTCAAAGCTGTGTAGCTGTGGCAGTGGGACATGGTTTAGTGTCAGCCATTGTGGTGCCGGGGGAACATTTCAACTTGAAAATCTTAAAGATCCTTTCCAACCTAGAGAGATTCTATGATTCTATAAATACTGTTAAAAGCTAAGTCTTTTCACTGTTTTAACCTTGTGAATGAGAAAAATATACTTGTGACCAGTTGAAATAATTATGCCTTTTCTCACCTAATTTGATAGGCAACCAATTAATAAATGATAATAAATACAATGAGATCTGCTAGATGATATTTGGAAATGCTGTTGTGAAGGCCCAGAAAAAAATGAGGAAATAAAGAACCCAGAGGAAAAAAAATAACATTATTATCAGAGAATATTTTAATACTAAATCCTGAATCTGGCCAGTATCTCCTTTATTTGATGTGAATGTACCATGCAAGAGGAACACTCTGGGGATGGGATTTTAGGCATGGGTCTAGAACATGACTGGTGTACATGGCTAGATTCAAATGGTACAGAAAGTTTAGTGTGGGAGAGAAAATCCAGACCTGCCAAGGAATTTGAAGACCAGAATGAAGTGGTCTGTAGATTGACAGGTGCAGATGGACGTTCCTCTACCCATGGTCAGAGCTGATGACATGCAAATTTAAAGCCGCTGCTCTTGGTCTAATAGAGCTGTGTTGCTTCTGGAGCATCTGACCAGGTCAGTCCCGGTAGGACCATTTGGAGTATTTGCAGATGTGCTTTTTGAAGTGTCCTTTTTCAAGTAACCCACCCTGCAGTTGCATCTGGCAGAGGTGAGTTCAGAGGCCAGAGAATCAGAAAACTGATCATCACCACTGTCAGAAAACTGATGCTACTGTGGAAGATGTTACAAATTTTATATTCTAAGTTGACTCTGAGTCTGCATATCAGATGATATTTGGAAGTTAATTGAGCAACTTCACCAGAAGACATGGGGAGAGAAGAAAAAAAAAAAAAAAAGATGACTAGTTAACCTTTAAATCAACACTCATGCAGTGTTTTGAGATGACTTTGGATGTCTGCCTCACAACAGATTGTGCAATGTAAGAGTGAGAGCAGTTATGGATGTTTCTGGAAAAGAATCCCATTTTTTTGCAGGTTGAAACATGATTCTTAAAATCAGCACAGGTTAGTTTGTGAGACTGTGGAGTGATAGTTTGATTTGGAAATATCAAGGGATTTTCCTCTTAATGATAAGATTTAACAGATGATGGATAATGCAAATTATTACAAAATGCGTTCTTCTTCTAAAGGGCTCTGGATTTGTTAGTAGAAGCCAATGACTGCAAGGCTATTTACTAGTAATACAGTGATGTCATAGTAATGGATAGCTTAAGACATTTTTCAAATAACGAATATGAAAGAGAAAGGAGGTTTTCATTTGCAGTTACGAGAATAACATCTTTTACAATTTATGGGGTTTCTTTTAATAGCAACCGTATCAATTTACAGAAAATAGGAATTGTGGATATTTAAGAAATTTGAGCCATTTGAGGTAGCAAACTTTGAAAATATTACATTTGGGGGCAAAAAAAAGGAAGTTCCCAATTTTATCATTAAAGTCATATATTCTTCAAACCACTGTAAAGCTTATTTAATCTCAATGCTTTTTGGCCCTGTCATTTATTGTCAACTTCTGTATTTACCTTCACCTATTTTCTATCTTTTATTGTCTTTCAACTTGATGTTTTTGCCTTTACCTGGTATGGGAAGATCTGTGGCTTGATCTCAGGAGCTGGATGGTATACACAGTCATGGCACTAGACAGGGACTTTGGGAAGCAATATGCTTACAAAGGATGACTCTCTCATAATGTCATCAGAGGTATCAATGTTGTGAAGCAAATAGAGGTGTTTTTATTCTTTCAAGCATCAGCATGATCTCTTTTTTTTCCCCATTTTCTCTTTTTTTTTTTTTTTTAATCTGTGAGAACATTGTTATCTCCTATTCTTGCTGTCCAAATTTGTGGATTATTTGTGTTAAAACTCTTATCTTCTCATAGGTTTTGTTTTTTGTGGTCATTTCTTGGTTCTGTTGAGACATTGTAATGACTTACATTTCTTTTTGTTAAGTGTAGTTATTAGTCTGGGCATTTCGTAAGAATGAAGTATGATTTTTAGAAGATGAGGAATAAGGCAATGAAGCTTGAACCATGCCCTGCCAGTTTACAAAATGGTATGTTCCTTTTAGCATTTTCATATTTGCTGTCAGTAATGGAGAAGTCACAGATTTTGCTTTCAGAATCAAGGCAGATCCACAGCCACAGGACACCTGTATGTATAAAGAGGGCAGCTGGGACTGTGTGGGAATACATTAAAAAATGGTGTATGACATTTGACATTTAAATTAAGGCTGTTAAATAATACTGTTCTCCCAGGTGGTAGTTCTCTTTACCTTGATACTATCTATTTAAGAAGCAGCTCTTCTCCTTTCTTTTTCCCTCTCCTCCCACTCTGGAGGTTTCCATACTTTTAGACCAATTCAATGCTCTGAGTTGTGCTCATGGAGCGAAATTAGCATCACAGGTAAAAGCTCGGATGGATCTGTCAGCTGAAAATGATGCAAAGATAGAAACCTGTCTCCAAATAAGTATCGTGTTCAGCAGAGCTGACATCTGGGATGAATGTCTGGCCTCAAAATTGGATTACAGCTCTGAAAGTCTGAACCCCAAACAGTCTCTTGAAATTTTATCAGGTCATTAATATCATAGTTAAAATTTTGTAGTGGATTTTAAAGTTATACAGCTAGGCTCCAGAAAATTCTTCATGAAATCTCATGCTGGTCTGATTCAATTTTATATAACAAGCAGCTTAACTTCATGAAGTCACTCTCTTTTGAATTATAAGTAGCAGGGTAGTACTTTCATTTAAAATCTCAGTTTTATCAGGTTACAACTTCACTGCTAGTATTTGTATTATGTATAAAAGTTCAGTGACATTTTTGACAAAGCATATTTTCAATTGCTTCACTTCTCTTTTGTGAGAAGAAGTACAGAAATATTTGTCCTACTTTTGGGTACTTCTCAGTATTTATTTAATAGTGAAAAATAATTACAAAATGTCTGGTGTGGAAAATGAAATTCCAGAGATGCTTACATGGGGTAAAACCTGCCTTTTAAACACTTGTAATATTTATGAACATTATACAGCTACTGGTTTTAGGCACCATCAGTTTGCTTTGTAGTATGTATGCCTGAACATGTCCATCCAGATGCATCACTTAATATTTGACATATACGATAAACGAGTGATCCCTGAAATCTGCAGCACCTGTGGACGCTATGAGGAATATCCTTAGAAGGTTTGGCTAAGACTGCAGGGTCATGTTTCTGTTTGCACTAAATTAGTACCTTGCGATGGCAGAATGAGGAAACCTCAGCTCTCTTCTTTCCTGTCTCTGGTGGTGCCTTCCCGTCTCTGAAGCCATTCTACTGCATCAGCAGGCTTTGTGCACATGTGATGGATGCTAAACCAAGCACAAAGAAGGCAACAGGAGAGGGAAAGCCAGAAACAGAGAAGGCAGACTGAGACTGTGGCAGCCAGAAGTTGCACTGGTTTTGGCTTCTGCACAGCCACTGTTGTGGTGACTGACCTTCCCTGTGGTAAGAGAGAGGCTCTTTCAGAAGCACTTCAGAGCAACTGTTCAATATCGAATGCTCTGAATCACCTTCCAGAGATTCACTTCTCCCTTCATTGACTATAAAGGGAACAGTGTGCTGGGCTTCTCCAACTACCACTCTTGCTAAGAGTTTTATTGTAGAGACAGAGGAGTGAATGATTGTCAGGACTGAATTGTTTTAATTGCACCCGTGTGTGGTCACTCTAAACTTGAAAAAGCAATAAAAAGTCTTGCACAGCTCTTTTCAAGACTGGAGGTGTTATGAAGATGAGAGATTTTCAGTCTTCATCAGCACACATCTCACTTCATAAAAACTTTCATGTATCAAATAGTGCTTGGAATCTATCTTATGCAGATGGACTTTTTTGTGTACATTTTTTTCTGTGTACAGGGGTTTTTTTTTGTTTTTTCCCTCTCTTTTTATAATATCACTATGTAATTATTATAGACAAATACGAAAAAATGAAGATAACTACAAAAACTAAACAACTCGAAATAAGAAAAATCCTAAAAAAAAAAACAAAACCAAAAAAAATGCATGAAGTGTATCTCTGTCCAGAAAATGGATGTCTCATTTGCAAAAGGATTTACTTCCTAAGATGACAATGCCTGTTTAGATATATCTATAACTTTATAATCACCTTTTTCTCCTTGGGAAATCACCTGCACTATTATTACTCTGTGTGTTTCGAGACATACAGTTAAGTTAAAGCATGAAAGGCCTCGTTAAAACACTAGAACATAAGAGGTTCAAAAAACATACGGAAAAACTTCTTCATTGTGAGGGTGGTGGAGTGGTGGAATAAGCTGCCCAGATGGATTGTAGAGTCTCCTCCTCTGGGCACGTTCAAAACCCACCTGGACGAGTTCCTGTGTGACCCACTGTAGGTGGTCCTGCTCTGGCAGGAGGGTTGGACTAGATGATTTTTCAAGATCCCTTCCAACCCTTAAGACTGTGATTCTGTGATACGTGTATGCAATTGATGGAAGTAACATAAGTTATTGCAGGAATGTGTGTTGGCTGCATATATAGATCTGGGAGTGAAATAAGGGTGGTATTGTCGGGGGACATGGAAGAAAGAAGATGGGAAGCTGTTAACCAAATGAGATCTTCAAGGAAGGAGTGACTTGACTGGCTTGATTTCTGTGGTAATGGAGCGGTAGAAAAATGGTATTTTGGATTGATGGAATGGGCAAATGTACATAGTCAAAGCAAAGAGAGTGAAAGCCCTTCAGAGGGTGGATAAAATGAATGATCACAGTGTTATGATAGTCTGAGGCTGATGCTTGTAGTGGTTTTGCCTGGGTCAGGTTTTCGGTAGTGCAGGGTAGTGCAGATCTTAAACAAAGATCTGCCAGAATCTTCCCCTGTAGCTGACAGGGCCAATGACAGTCAATTCTAAGACAGACCTGCAGCTGGCTCAGGCCTGGCCAATTAGTGACTGAAGTAACACTTCTGTAAGTAACATATTTGAGAAGGGGAAGAAGTTGCTGCAATTGCTAAACTGCAGCAGCAACAGGGAGTGAGAATGTGAAAACATCTCTGCAGACATCAAGGTCAGTGGAGAAGGAGGGGGAGGAGAGTGCTTAGGCCCTGAAAGAAAGACTCCCCTTTGCCCTGTGGTGCAGCCCATGGTGAGGCAGCGGTGCCCCTACAGCCCATGGAGGCCAGCGGGAAGCAGAGACCCACTCGCAGCCCGTGGAGGAGCCCACGCCAGAGTGGGTGGATGCCTGAAGGAGGCTGTGACTCTGTGGGAAGCCTGTGTTGGAGCAAGTTTCTGGCAGGACCTGGGAGCCTGTGGGGAGAGAGGAGCCCACTCCAGAGCAGGTTTGCCGTTAGGACTTGTGATCCTGTGAGGGACTCAGGCTGGAGCAGTCGGTACCTGAAGGACTGTTCTCCCATGGATGACCCATGTTGGGGCAGGGTGTGAGGAGCTACCCCCGTGGTAGGCCCCATGCCAGAGCAGTTAGTGAGGAGCTGTAGCCAATGAATAAGACTCACATTGGAGAAGTTAATGAAGGACTATTTCCCATGGGAAGGACCCCACACTGTAGCAGTGATGAGGCCTCCCCCTGAGAGGAAGCTGCGGCAAAGTCCATCTGTAGTGAACTGACTGTAAACCCCATCCCCTGTTCTGCTTGGGGGGGAAGAAACGGGGGGTCCTGGAGGAGGGAGGGGTGGGGGAGGTATTATAAGATTTAGTTTTATTTCTCATCTCCGTGATCTTATATTTTATTAATTAATCAAACCTTTTTCACCCCAAGTTGTGAGCGTGTTTTGCCTGTGATGCGAATTGCTGAGTGATCCTCCCTGTCCTTATATCAACATACAAACTTCTCATTATATTTTTTCTCTGTCCCCTGTCTGGTTTAGGAGATGGAGTGATATTACAACTTGGTGGGCATCTGGCAGCCAGCCAAGGCTAAACCTCCACAATGCTGCAGGTTTGATGACCAAAACTTGGTCTTCATTTGTTCTTCAGGAGTGTATTAAACACTATAAATAAAGTAGTTGCCGTAATGCTGAAACCAGTCTATGGATTAAGTCACAACTAAGATAGACAGTATTTCATAAGCCAGACTTTATTGCTAGCATCTGGCCAAGAAATTTTTGGAGTATGAATTAGGACATAGAGGAAGTTTTTTTACTGTAAAGTTAAACTTGGGAGTTTGGGTTTAGACTTGTCTCTGGCAATTCGTTTTGGTTTTGAACAGAACTTGGTTATTCAGTTTAGGTGCTATAATTTGCACCTTTGGTAGATGCACAGAGTTTTTAACAGAGTAGTCAGGAATACCTATATTGTGTGAGGATGAGGTCAGGGGAAACAAGTGGGTGTCATTAGTGTTGAGTGTAGTAATTACATGAGAGTGAGTGACACTGGATAGTGATGGGGGTGGATAATGAAGATAGACCTAATGGAATAGTGAGACACTGCAGAAGAGGGGATTATAACCCAAAAACAGAATGTGAAGGAGGCTGCTAGGGAAGTGAAAGGTGAACCATGAGAGTAGCATCTCATTTGATTTAACTGTCATACACAGCAGAAGTACAGTCATGGCCTGAGATTTGGCATGGGAATATGTTGTTTGAGTAACTTGAGTGAGAACAGTTTCAAGTAGAGGAATAGAAGCCAGATAGTAAAATGATCAAAAAGAGCTTGCAGAAAAAGAGACCCGAGATTCAGTTCCATATTCAACACATCTGAGAACTAACAGCAGGACTGAGACAAGCCAGTAGGACGTTTTAGTTGGAGGGAAATGAGTGGTTGTTTAAATGTGTTGCAGGTGTGAGAAAAGCATGAAAGCAAGCACTGTGTATGTTGGTCTTTGTCATCCCCATTAATGGCTTATAGACCAGTTCTTGGCTTGATCTCTAAACACTGGTTGTACTTCTCAGGCATGATCTCATCTGTCTTTTTTGCCGTTTATTCTGTTCCTTTGTTTGCCTCGGTCATTATCATTTTACCTTATTTAATGATACTTTCTCTGTGGATCTCGCAGTACATATTCAGATGTTGATTTTTCTTGGCAAGAAGACTTCCAATGTGTTTCTACAGCACTGCATACAGAGCAACATCAATTCTGGTGGGGCTTCCTGAGCATTGCTGAAATACCCATATTAAATAGCAATTAATAAGTGCGATTTGCTGCCACTGTGGTATCTGCATCATCCTATAGAAGAGTGCTGGAAGAACACTGTCCCAGAAAATTTGGGGCAGTGTTTGAGAAAGAACTGTATATTTATGTCCTCTCTTTCTTAGCTATGAGAGAATCTTTGCTTCTGCTTATTTTTTCATCCACAGTAATCGAATATCCTTATCTTGCTGCTGTTTAGATGTGATTGCAGGCTAGGCTGCACTGGATTTGCTTTCAAAAGCTCGGGCAAATCAGACTGAACTTTACAAGAGGTTCCATGCTGGAGTATAAGGACACATCACATACCATCTTTTTGTCCCACTTCTTACACAGTAACACCTCCTGTACCCTAGATGTGCCAGGTTATTGAACAAAGCCTTTCATACTTGTCTGGAAAACAGAACAAGCAGTGAACCCTTCTGCTGCTTCAAAAAACAGTATTTCATATGCAACCAACCAGGACTGGGGGAGTTGAATGTGTAGTGTTGCCTTTACACCATCTTAAAACAGACATGGTATGTTTTGTACCTGTATACAAAAGTTCTGCCCTGTTGTGTTCAGCAGATAAGCCAGAGGGGTTTTTTTCTGAGCTTTAAGGATTTCACCAGTTCTGTGTTTTTTATACCAAGACACTCTAATGTATTATAGGTAACTTCTACTGTGGCATTTAAAACAGAACAGTAAATTTACAATCTGAAAGCGATGGGGGGGGGGGGGGGAAGCACAACAGTACAGTGTAAGTGAAACTTGTGAGGTTATGGCTTCTATTGAATTGAGATTTCTTGTGTTAATCTGGGCTTGTTTTTTCCAAAGTCTGAATTCCAAATATGCTTTAATGATAGTAAGTGTGAAAATCTGCAAAGAAGATTTAAAACTAAAAGACACTTTCAAAAAAACAAAATGAAAATCCATTCAGAAGCTTCTAATTTAAGCAAGTTTTGATGTGGAATGTGCATACACTCAGAAATGCAGCCTTGCATTCAAACACGCTCTAAGCATTGGTTTTGAGCAGGAAAATTTGTAAGAGTATCACAATTGATAATTTTGCTGCTTAGCACCAAGAAGCAGTGTACATTAAAATTCTTCTCACTGAGTGCCTTGGAGCCCATTCCACCTGACTCATCAAATGAAAAATTCATCAATTAATCCTCTGACAATAATGATATATACACAAAAATCAATCCGGGATTGATTTTTTGAGCCCAAACATGAAAACCAACCCCCGACTTGCACATAATGTGAAATTTCTCTTCATTTCAACCTTATTATTGAGTATAAAAGCTGAAGTGTTCATAGAATTATTTGTTCTAAGTCAACTACAAAGGTGGGATTGTTTGAGGAAGGGTATGCGTGCTGTGGAGATATTCTGAAGCACTATCGGAGCCAGTTAATAAAGTTGTCAGATGCATGTAAGAGCACAGCTGATAGGAGTCCCCCCAGAAGGCAACCGGTGGAGAGAGACACTGATCGCTGGGATCTGACGGGAGACCACCCAGGGTAGCTCAGAGCCAGCCGCCGTATCAGGCAGGATCAAAGGGAGAGAAGAGCGGTGTAAAATAAACTAAACTCAGAAACAGGAGTATGGAAGCCGTCTCGATGGGGGAATGATGGTGCTGCAGTCCAGCCGGTGAATTGTGAGACTGAGGCACGTTGCTTGGCGGGGATCATAGCAAATTCTCAGCAGCAGAAGATGAGATAATAATTTGTCAGATCTCTCACTTGTAATTCATAGTGCTTTTTTCAATGAAAAGGGAAATTTGCAGCAGATTCCATGTGCGTTAGAGTGGCTGGTGCACTGTTATCTCTCTCTTTGTTTGCATAATCCACTTCAGGCTTTATAATATACATTGACATTATGCGAAGTCTTTCCAAAAATGACAATATTTTAATCTGATGAGAAGTTAAAAACATCGGTTCATGTATATACTAATATTACTTCATTTGAGATCAGACTGGTGCTGGGAAGTATTTTCATACTAGATAAGAAAATCTCTCAGATCTCTCAAGATAAATGCAGGTTGCTTTTTATTGGAGGTTCAAAAGAAAAGTAGATGAGTTCCTGCAGTAAATGTGTAAGCTTATGGTTTTAACTCCTCATCAGATTAATATTTTAAGCAACCTTACCTCCAATGTAAGAAACACTGATAACAAATTGTTCAATAAGTTCTTGCCTCTGAATGCAGTGTGAAGGAGATAAAAATCTTTTGAGTGAAAGAACTCATTTTTTGTTCTTTGTGTGACCACTGACAGCGATTCACTGCTTCCTTCCCATATAGAAAAATAATATTCAGGCTGTAAAGAAGAATCCAAATGATGTTAAAGAGTTGCAAATTGACACAGCACAGCACGCAGACAATAATCAAATAGCAGATGTATTAACTTTTGGTGGGTCTTTGTGAATGTGTGTATTCATGATGCAGATCAACATTAACATATTTATCAAGTTCTAGATGTGTGAAAGGTGGAAACACACTTCAGGAATACTTGATTGATGTGTATTTCCTCAGTCGTAAAACTACAGAGAATTTTGGTAAGAACACAGACTGCGAGATACTGTGTCGATATTTTTGATTTCTTAGTTGAATGCTAAGACCATCATCTTCACAAATTGTATGTGTGATAGGAACAAGGATGTTGTCATAACTGTTTGTCAGCATATTAAATATTCAGATGTATGTGAGGAATTTGGCTCCAAAGAGAGTATCAGAACCTGTATCTGTTACCACGTAAGAAATCTTTCTAAAATATTGCCACAAAGTATGACTCATTGCAGGAGAATTTTTTGTTTGCTCTTTCAATTTACAGTTCTATTAAGAGTCTTAAAATGCAGACAGTTTCACAAATTATATTCATAGGTTTTGCTGTTGTCATATAATTAGAGACTGAAAGAAGTTGGGAGGGAAAATGGTAGTTGGTATAACTTACTTTTATATATATTAAAGTTGAGTCTGAAATCTGGTCTTTTGTTTCAAATGTGCTTCATACATTTTTTTATATGTGTAGATTTACATAATCGATCCTTGTGGGAAATGTACTGTTACCAGAGAGTAAGTAATAAAGAGTAACTTGAAGGTAGAGAGCACGTATATATTTCAGAATGTGCTTCAATAATTTATTTTTATAATGTTTATTTGGATTTACCTTTGTGATTTATATCCTATTGCTAATGTATATTTTAAATTTTATTTGTGAATTCTTGTGTGCATTATTTCTAAATATGGGGCTAAAATGTACTATTACCATTTCAACAAAGCAGAACAGGTTTTTTTTCTAATGCAAGTTAACATTAATTTGGTAAAATAATGAAGTAATGCCTTTTGTCTTTTGAGAGTCCATTTATGCATTTACAGCATATTTTAATTTATTAATTATTATAAATTATTTTAATATTAGAGAGTGTTACTTTTTTTTTTCTTCATAGATACATTTCCTCAGTAAATTGGGTCTCTTACAGTCAGCCACAGATAAACTGGCAACATTGCTCAATAAATGTAGAGCCATTGTTCAGGTGTGATGCATTAGAAGTTATTAAAATTCTTAATTTCCCTTTAAAACAAAGTATGAAGGGTTTCTTATTTGAGGAGGGACCTTATACCTTGTTCCAAAATGGATATTTGTATAAATGCATCTGGTAGACATCTAATACCTCTGTCACACCCTGTACTAATTAATGCCTACTGCAGTGGGGGACTGACCAAAGAGGATCTGTCCTGGTTTGGCGGCAGAGCTGTATCCCAGCCAGCCCTGGGAAGGAGAGGAGCAGCATCACTTTAACATGTCTTGGTAGCCCTGCTCTTCTTAGGAGGCTGGCAGTGTTTTCAGACATTCGCCTTCTTGTAGTGGGATTGCAGCTGCCTTTCAGAGTGGGCTCTTCTTCACATATGTGTCCCAGACACACTAAACATCTGACGTGGTTTTCATTGAGTTTGTTGTTCTAAATTCTCCTTTTAAAACTAATTAGTTATAAATAAATAAAAACTGGGGGGGTGGTTACAGGTCATGCATGTGTGCACTTTTTATTATATGCAACTTGAGTTATGATTTGAATAACTGACACAAAGGAAAAAGATACCTAGTCTGGGTTTTTAGGCAAAGGTTTATGCTATGTCCTATTCAATTACATTGGCATTTTCACATGTGCATTGTAAACTTCAACACCAAATCTTTATTAAGGTATAGTGCATTACTTTTGGATGATCACACTGTGAAATCTCACAGACTTCAAAAAAGAGCAGCAGGTAGTAAGGATCTCTTCTACAGGAAAGCCATTTTTATGCATATATCTGAAAATATACTTAAGCATCACGTATTAAGCAGATGGATTGGGGAACACCAGGTGCAGCTTGTATTTTCAGTCCAGTAGTATGTGTTCCTCAAAACTAATAAGAAAATTATGTACTGTTTTAGAAAAAAAAGAAAGTGCTGTTGTATACAGGCACCATCTAAATAAGTTGTTATTGTTAAATTGCACTTTAAAATCTTATTATTCAGTTGAGCCAAATCTGGCATCTACCTAAAATTGAGAGCTGTAGTATTTGAAGGTTTACGTCACATTCCTGAGAAAGCAGCTGCCGTGCTCTGCATGCAGAGTCTCATCTGCTGGGGTTGTGTATCTTCACTTGCTTCTTTAAGCATGGCCCAACGCTGCATTGCTGAACCTCCCTGAGGATTCATCATGAGTTGGGTTTGCTCTTGCATGGGACACATGGGGTGATCCATGCACAGGGGGAGTCTGCTTGTCCTTCTGCCTGGCAAAGATACATTGGCCCCTGTGTTTATGGTTTGAAAACTATTTCTAAGACCAAAATGTCTCTGTATGACATTTCTTAACAGCATTCCTAGCTTTGATTTCAAGACTTACACTTTAGTTTAGCAAATCAGCTGCATGTCTGTTGAAGTGCATCTGTTGAAGGCATTGCAAGTGTGGTCTGGTTGACATTCAGAAGATACAGGTTCTGTCTGTGCCTCTCCAGTGGCCCACTGGGTGATTTGGAGGCAGACCACAGAACCTCCTTGTTACAGAGAGAGAACTGCTATTATTCCTTGTAAAAGTCTTTTGAGATCTCATGATTAAAATGGCCATTATAACCTTTATTATTATTATTAAGGTGATGCTTTAACACATGTTTTTATAGTATTGGAAAGTGAAAATCATGCTTCAGTTTTATTGTACACTTATATGTCTTGCAGAAGTGTGGCCTTAATATCTCAGCCACTTTGAATTCAGTTTGGCTGAGACTTAGGCTTTGTTTCAATATGCTTAAATTTCAGCATATGTTCAGCTGAATGAGAGCTTTGGTGTACAGATGACAAGTCTAGATGTTACCATTTGCATCATTCCTTCCTCATTTAAAAAAAAATCAAAACACACATTACAGATGCTGAGTTGTGATTGACATTGAGGTGGGAATTGGGGTTTGGGGCCATCCGCTTTCTTGTTTTGGTGTGCATGCTTGTTTTGTTCGGGCTGTAAATGAAAGTTAAAGATTTATGCTGTATCCTTCTGGGATTTTTTATTTTTTTTTTTTTAAAAACAAATGGTACTGAGGCTGTTTGGGCTCTAATGTCTTTGTGTAGTGTTAGAAATCTCACTGTACAAGGCTCCATGCAAAAATGAATCTTCCTAAAAGTATAAAAAGGCTGAAACAATCTCTTAAATTTGTTTTCTATATCACTCTTTTTCACACTAATATGCCATAGTTCAATTTGAATAATAAACTGGCATTCACATAACAAACAGGATGGAAATTCAGAGGTTGGTATTTTGCAATAGCAGCGGTAGAATGGGGAGACACTGCAATCTGTCCTTTCCACTCTTCACTCTGTTATATGTTGGCTCTGCAGCTGATATGGCCCCGCTCCAGCTTTGGCTTTGCAGCTGATAAGGGTCTCTGAACAATGAATTATTTTCGAACTGTACTTTGCCATGTGAGCTGCATTACCTGGGTAAAATGCGGTGAGTTGTAGAAAAAAGATAATTCCATATTCTGTGGCCAGTTGGAAATAATTTCCTTACATTTGTGAGTCTTAGTCTTGCATCATTTTGATGTGGCTTTTGTATTCTTTCTGAAATAGTTACTACTGCATTTAAGGTTTATATCACAGTCGATAAGCTTTGCTGACATGGGCTTACTTTTAATAACATCTTCGCTTTATTAAAGAGATATGTGTCTTTTTACATGAAAAATATATCTTTTTTTTTATGAGATAAAGGTGGTGGGATTTCTGACTAGACAAGCAGCAAGTATAACAGTTTTTATCTTATGTCACTTCTTAACTGCACATTAAGGTTTATCTCAGACTACAATAATGTAGTTATAGGGATTTTCCATAAAGTTTATTAGTAGAATTTGAAACATGTCTATTTTTGTGAAGATGTAGCACTGTAAAGCTCAAATTCATATCTGAGAATTTACATGTTTTAGGTTAAAAAGTAAAAGATAATACAGTTGGGTGAATATATCCAGCCACCTAGTTTTTCTGTGCATGTAATATACATGTATCTATATGTATCTATTAGAATTTATATTCTGTCATTGAAGGTATGATTTTTCACAAGAAAAGAGAAGGGAAGGAGGGAGACACTCTGAAATACCTCAACTGCAAAAACCACACAGAGCTGGACATACTTTCAAAAAAGAAGAGGTTTCATTCTTTTCCTTTTCTAAGACAAATTCTATGCCAAATTGCCAAATTCTCCTTTTTATTCTGGCAGTTCTGCTATTGTTTGGGGGTTTTTTTATGGCATCGAGGAGAAACTTGGAAATAAAAACAGTTAGTAGAAATAGGTTGTTGCAGAAATAGCAAGGGTTACCATTTTCACCACTTTCAGATGAGTAGTTGCTGGGTGATTGTGTGAACAACATAATGACATCCCTAGGGAAGTGGATGCCATAGTCAGGCTTTGAGGACCAGGGATTACGAAGGCTTGTTTCTGATATAAAAGAAAGTGTACCTGCACATATTGCTCAAAAAGTAAGAACTCAACTACCCTCAGCTGAAACAGAGAATGTTATTATCTGTTCAGGCAAATTGTTTCAGAAGAGCTGAAGTACTGCAAAAGTCACCAGCTTTCTACCTCCTCAGCAATGGTGGCCACACATATGCTTTATCGAGGGATTCGATGTGAAAAAGGCACAGCTTTCAAAGGCACCTTGCCCGATTTATTTGACATAGTGGAACATTCATTATCCATTGTTTCACTATGTAAATCTACTTTTTACCCCTAATCCAGCTCTCTTCCACATTCCTCTTGAAGGACACTTCTCATGAGAGCCTTTTACAAGAGAAGTGGCCTTACTGCTTTGTTTAGACTCTTTATACAAGTTGCCATCATAATTCAGGGGAATAAGTTTTCCAAAGAAAAAACAACAAGTCTTCATTGTATCCTAGACTTGAACTCAACAAATATTCCAACCCATTGAGTTTATTACCATGTTTGCTGCCACTGTTCCATATCCTCTGCTGTTTATTTGGTTTTGGCCTAACTTCTGAATATTTGTACACCCACATGAATTATTTGAAGAGTTGCAGCAGGGTCCTGCTCATACAGGTTACCACTCTTCAGCACTGCCACATCACTGGGAGTGTTCACACAACTGAGGATCCTAACAACAGCGTGTGTACTAACAAAGGGAATATTTGTCCATCTTTCTGTGTGGAGTATCTACTCCACTCCTTTTCCTCTCAGCTTGAATTCCTTATAAGCAAAGAAATAGTTTCTAACAGCATTTCAGATGAGAGTGCTCATAGGAACTTTGATCACCTCCTGCCTGCCAAAAGACAGACTTTGCTACCTTCAGTTATTGACAAGGGCTTGAACCCAGTATGAGTGGTGTGTATGTGTCCACAGCTGGTAGGGAAGTGTTGTGCATGTATGTGACGTAATTTTTCAAACTTTGTGTGTGACTTGATAGCTGATGGCTTCTGTATTCTTCATCCAGGTATTCCATCAAAACAGTAATAGATCTTTTGAGTTCCTGTAGGTTTTTGGGAATGGTAGCTAAACACGGGAAACATACGAAAGCATTTTCCCTTCTTGACACTTGGCAGCCTAAGTTCATCTCTAAGATGAGTTCAGAGTTTTATCTGAATCAGTTACTTAGCTTACTGGTATTCTTTCCAAAGCCACTTTCACTGCTGACCTTGTTTGCAGATTCTGACACTGTTACCTAAGAAGGAGCCAACCCACCCTAGCTCTGAGAGTGTAGTTTGATTATCAAAATGTTAAGTTATCAAGTAAGAGAGAGTCTTTAAATGAATCATGCAGTGGGTTATGCATTGTGCCTCCATCTGTTAACAGTTAGAAGGTGAACCTTTCCATCCAAACATCAATGCATACTGCAATATGCCTTATCTTTGGCTTACTTCAGAAACATGCCAGAATATCAAGTCTGCAAAGCATGAAGAAAAGCAAACTGCAGACTTTATCAAATATTGTGTCTGTGATAGGAGGGCTGGTTTTGATGCCAAGTTCAGGCTAGCAAGTAATTGTTTGAATTGTACAGGTGTTGCCCAGAGACGCTTGCCCATTACAGTGGAATTTGTACTAATCTATGCACAATATAGAAAGGTTGCATACTGCAACTGTGATTCTTCACGACATTATAGGAACTGTAGTCCCAAAACCAGCTCTTCTCCTGTGCCTTCCCAAACTGCTATTTTTGAGCTGTGAAGGAGCTAGGAGAGGGATCTTTTCTTCTATCACAGGGAGGACAAAGAGTGCTCAGGGATCTGTCTGGCCATGCTATATGTCACTCTTCAAAGGATACTGGACCTGCAGCACCTGCAAACACACAGCAAAACTCATCCTTTGTGCTTTGGAACGTGCTTTGGAAGACTGTGGTGAAATAGCTTCACAGTTCACAAAGGAAATTGTCTCTTTTTTTTCTGTTTTTGCCACTCCACTTCTGCAGATTCTTTGAAAACTGTACTGCTCTTCCTGTCCTCTAACTCATCTCATTGCTGGGCTTTGAGAAATTACTTTCGTCAGGCTAACTGCTCATTTACTGATCAGTCTTTAAATTACTGCTCTTCATTAGTCTATAAAGTGCTTACTTAGCCACTACAAGGCATTTAGAAGTGTTCAGGAAGTGAATATGTTCTTCTATTAATATCTGGGATGGTTACATGGAACAAAACCAACAGAAAAGATTTATATTGAATACAATATGAAGTACTGCTGCTAGGTGGTTCATATGTCAGGTGCTGAACACGTGTCTAGAACTCAATTCAATGTATCGTACAAATGGTTTTCCTCTTGCAGCATCCTAAATGGTAGTTAGGGATTTTTTTGTGCTATTACTTGCTCAGTCTTCGGAAGAGTAGGATGAGAGACCCATTGCCTGCTCAAAACAGTTTCTAACCAAAGTTCCATAAAGTAAAAATATAAATATTACTTATTCTTTTTTCACAACTACAGATATTGAGACACAACAGGCTTGTAACTTGACTGAAATACAGATTTTAATTCAGTAGCACAGCTGGCTTAGAATGTAACTGTTTTTTACGGTTCTGTGCTTAAGCCTTTTTGACCCTTCATGTTTCCCTGTGTCTTTCGTTAGGCAATATTTTTAACCAGTCTGTTTCTAAACTGCTTACTAGTAGCTCATGCATCTTAACACTGTTTCTGAAGGAGCTATGCACTAAGAGCACATGTACTAAAGAAAACCTGCTATTTTCTGAGCTGTTTGATCTAAATTATTAGCACTCTGACTGTGGATAAAAATGTGTGGAATATAGTGTAAATGCAATATTCAAATATAAGTATAATCCAGCATTGTATTATACGTCAAAATAAGTATCAAATACTCCTTTCACTTGTTTTTTAATTGAAAGTCGCATTTTAGGCTCTAGTTTCACCTGTCCTTCAAGTGTTGTGCTAAATTGTTGAAAAAAGTTGCCCAAATGGCTTGATGCTTTCTTCACTGCTTTTACCTGATAGAATTGTGCTGTTGCTCTGTAACTTCAGTACAGCTATACTTCTCTCTCCCAAACTGAAAAGATGTGAAAAATTTAGTTATGTATCACACTTATTTTTCTTCTACGTGACATTATTGGCCCCACTAATAGTGTGACTAACCTCATAATATTCAGTCTCTTTCCCCCAGGAAACATGACTCTGTTCGTCTCCATTTAATTTGATGCCAGACCATGTGGTGTTTCTTTTAAGTTCTTCTTTATCTCAGTGTTGTAGTGTGAGGGACCTCTCTAGATTATTTCAATCTCTCTTCGTATGTAAAGATAATGGTAACATCCACAATGGGAAACAGTAACTGTAAGAAGGCACACAGCTTGGTGTTTCCTCTTTTTTTCTTCTCCCAACTTCAACCATGGTCTTTCCTCTGAAAGAACAAAAACCATAGAGCTTATCAAAATAACTTACCTCCCTGACTATTGATTGTCTGCTTTAATAGTCCGTTAGAATTAGATGGAGAAAATACTTTTCAGATCTTTTGGTCTGCCCCCCTGCTAGTTCAGCATTGTTCCCTTCATTATGCCACTGAGTGTTTCTTCTAGTTTGTTGAGAGATTGTTCCACAGTTTCACTGTCAGGAAGATTTTCCTGATCTGCAGTGTGCATTTTTCCTTTTTTTTTTTAATTTAATGTGACTATTCCTGTTTTTATTTCCCTGTCATTCCAATGTATTCTCTTTCTTGCCATGTACTTAGATGTTTCAAGCATTCCTGTATGTCTGCCTCTCAACTTAGCTAACAATTTACTGATGATTCTGTATTTAATTATTTTTTGTGTGTTTTTCTTCTAATCATCTCTTATTTCAGTATCTTGACATTGAAAATGATAGGGAGAATTGTAGAACTGAATATAAAAGAGCTCTATTACCTATGATTTGCCAAGTTTTTCTTTTTGTCACATCTACCCTTGTTATTCTGCAAAACTACTCTATTATTCTGCAAACTTAATATAAGTTTAGCAACTGATATAATCTCAAGGTCACTTATTGCCTTCTAAATTTATGTCTCCCATTACATATGTGGTCTTTGAACTATTTTCCCAGTTTTATTCACTGTCATTTTTATGATCCTATTCTCATTTTTTTAATATATTTTTCTGTATAGAGGTCTGAATCTGAAAGCCCTGTAGGTTCTTTTGTATTATTTGTCTATTCTCTTCTTTATTTACATCTATGACCAGTTCAGGATTTTCCGTCTTTGATTCTGTTAATGTAGCGGTTATCCTCTTTCAGTTTGTAATGACATTAAATCATGACTTTGTTGAAAAATTTATTTTTTATAGCATGGTATTGTAAGATGTTCTCTATACTGACATTAAGGACAGATTTTTTTTTCCTGCATTTTTGGTATTGATTTATCCATCTATTATTTTTCATAAATCTACGTTGTATTTTACTTGTGATTCTAGTATCCTATGTACTTCTTCCTCCACTTACAGCTGCTATGTGCTGTTGAAAGTGGTTCACCCCAGGTTTGTGAGTAGTATGGTACCTCAGTGGTGCTGCTGAACTGAGCCAGGAATGGGGCTCTTCTGAATGAGTTCTTCATGACCTTATTACCTCAAAGCTCAATCTCCATCCCAGAACACCAGTTTCCAAGCAAATAGAATCCATCCTCCACAAAGGGTTATCTTCCAGTGAGTACTTGCAAGCAGTTAAAGATCTCTGAAATGAGATGTGCCTGCATTAAAAGGGCTTTCCTGACATCATCTCACATCACTCTTCCTTGGCATCTCTGTTCTCAGATTATGTTTTCTTGCATGCAAAGTGTTCTTTGATATTTTTGTATATGAGTAATCATAAATTCATGTGGTAATATAGATTCTCATGACTAATTATTATTACTTATCCCTTTCTGTTGCCTAACTCAGTTCAGAATAGCATAAAGGAAAAATGCAAGTATTTTTTTAAAAATTCTGGAGAAGCTTAAATACAGTTAATCCAACACCTTTCTCTGCATGTTTTTATTTTGTAATATATGTTGGTGTGTAAAATTAATTCAGACAGGAATTATTTCTCTTTTTTTACCTTAAAATTTGGCTCCAACTTTGTCAGTTTTGTAAGATGGAATGATTGTCTTAAGTGCTGAAACATTGACAACATGATTGCAATTTTGCAGAATAACAGAAAAGAGTAAATTATTTGGGTTTATTCTGTCTGTCGATTGTGTGGCAGCAGGGCAGGATTTCTGTAAAAAGTGTAAGTTTAGTTAATTTTCTGAAATGAAAGCCTCGAGGTGCTGCATTTACCTGACCATTGTCTTCTGTAAGGTTGAAAACAGGCATGCAATGACCTGTCAGCATTCTGCTTCAATGCCTTTGTGCATAAATAATTATTACTGCTTTTACTGTTGACCTGCTGACTGTACTCTATGCCAGTGTATATATCGTAGCTACAATTTGCGAGATTCTGTACACTTATTCATGCTACTTTTTTATTGTTTAGTGAAATATTGCCTCGGGTTTTAGAGGCTATGACCTGTGGTACATGGGTAAAGGTAGCATTTAATCAAAGTCACTGTTAATCTGGGGGGGGTTCTGCATTTTTGAATGCTTACTTTGGCATGTTAGGTCTGGGTTTGAGAGGTGGTGTGCATGCACAAATCCTTTAAAAATCATTTGTGATTGTTTTCTTTATAGTTTCAAATAGAATCAAATTTAGACTATTCTGAACTGGGTGTATCTTTAAAAACATCAACAAAATTCGGTTACAAATCAGCACATGAAGGTCAGGGATATCTTTCTTAGATCTTCAAGAACAAGTTCTGCAGTGTTTCTTGTATTTATTTCTCTCTCTTTATAACTCATAGAATAGAATCATAGAATGGTAGGGGTTGGAAAGGACCTTTAGGGATCATCTAGTCCAACCTCTCAGGTGTTTGCTGTCCATTATTCCTTGCTTCCGTCCTTTATGGTTACTTTGTGCCGTTCCATCTTCCTCTCATACTTTTCCATATTTTTCAGCTTGGGGTGATTTTTACTTTCCTATTTGTCACTTTTCTTCATTGCTGCAGAGCACTGGGCATACAAAGGCAAACTGCATTCATGACCTCACTAGTGAGGTCAAACAAACATCTTCATCAATTTCCTTTTTTCTGATAATTCTCATCAGTTTGTTAAAATCTGCTTAAGATATTAGGTCTTTCAGACCTGAGTTATACCTAGAGAAGCAGAGCCAATAAATGTATCTAACTTATGTTTTAGCTGAGTTAGGTAGTGTGCCTCTGTAGTGTGTTTCCCTGTTGTCCTCACCATGCTTTCACAGTCATCCCAGAGCAGTCTAAGAGTAGGCAATCCAGATTTCTTGCATATGAAATTGAGCTAGAAGGTGTACTTCTCTCAAATTTGTGTAGCATGGTGAATGGCAGATCTTCAGCAGCAACAATTTTGCTCTGCAAGCTGCTGCCGTTGGTCTGCATTCCTTGCTAACATCAACATGCTAACATCAACATAGTTGTGTGGTGGATCAGCATTGTCCATTGTTAGCTTTGTTGCCTTCATTGAATTGTACCTGTCAAGAAGTGGCCATCACTGTACTGAAATAAACACAAGTATCTGTAAATGCCAGAGCAGATTTTGGAAGAAAATTCTTTGGAGGAGAAGAAAAAAAAAAAAGTCAGGTTTACCAGTAAAAGATAGCAGTGACTGAGAAAAATGGAAAAACAAATTCTCTCCTAGTCTTAGTGGTATGAAATATACTATAAGGTTGCCAAACAGGGAATTAGTCAAACAGTTGTGTAGCAAAACCAGTAAAATTACCGTTCCTGTTAAGTTAAAGTTCATATTCAGAAGAACCACAAGTGCAGTATCTTTAAGAAGTGCAAAAAAAAGATACATTTCAAGTGTGGCTACTAGTGTGTTAGTTATTTCTTAACAAAATTGCTATTTCCTGATAGGGTTAAAATTGCAGTGTAGATTAATATTATATTAAACTTCTGTGTACACCAAAGAACAACATATGCTGTACTTAATATCTTCTCCCCTATCTCATTTTTCCTTTTCAATTTACTTTTTTATTGCAAGCCAGTAGCATAGAGCCACATAATAAATGCATTATTGAAGGTATTGAGAGTCTTAATTGATGACATAGATGCATGGATGTTTCACACAGCAGAAAATGCAGAAGCTTTCCTGAAGGGATGCAAGGAAAGTGTTTAAATTTTAAGTAGCAAATACTGGCAGCTCTCAGAGTGGGAGCACAGTATTGAAGTATTCCCCACTTGCAAGTTTTTTTGTCTGTTACCGCTTTTTGGGGAGAACTACCCATCTTTTCCACATGGCCCGATATGTTATACTTCCTATGCTTATGTTAGTGTTGCCATGAGCTTGCACTTAAAAACTCCAAACCAGATTTTAACAGTATTGCAACTTAAAAACAGGTCCTTTTGTATAAGGAGCAATGGGACGTTCCAGTCTTCTATATGCTTGAGAAAACACTGAGGCCAAGAGCAACTTGCTCTTTAGTCATCTGCAGTTTAGACTCTTATTCTGATGGCTGTCTGAAAACTAAAATTTCAGGATAAGCCTGTGTTGTCAATCAAACACCGGTATGAGTCTGCATCAGACTAGCCTGTCAGCTTCTCTGTGGTTGCAGGCAAGAATGTGTATGACTACAGGGCTAGAGGGAGAAATCTTTCCTGAGATGTCCCACTCTTGGGTATAGCACCCTAACACAGGTCCGGGTTTCCTCTGTATGACTGCATGGACCAGTCAGGAAGGTCTCAGTTTTACAAATCAATGTCCCCCTGTGTGTCTCACACTCTGCTCTCTCAGAGCACGGTGCATTTTGACATTTTCTATACTCTTAAGCTAAACATAGCCAGAGCCCATCCCCTGACCCTGAGGGCAAATGATATCCTGCGTGCAGGTAAACTTCTTCCTCTCTCTGCCGTTTTCCAAAACAAAGGGAGGCTGCCTTCTTGTGCTGCCTGCTGGGAATGGCCAGATGATGAATGCCTGTGCACTGTTTGGAGAGCGTGGGTTGCAAATGAGGCAGGGGATACAGCAATATGCCAGAACTTGAGCTGGTGTCCTTGCTCAGTTTAGTGTACTTGCAGCCTCTGAGGCTAAGCCACAGCTGAAATAATTGTTTGCTTTAGGCAGAAAAAAAGTATGTCATGTTTACACCTATTTTCAAGACAGTCCCTAAACTAGCAGTAGTAGCATAGCATATGAAGCCTTTATACATGACATTTCTTCTTGCAATTCTGCCTGAGTAAAATAGGTGATTTTAACTATACTGCAAGATGAATGAGAGAGGAATAAGCTTGTGAAACACCAGGCCAAAAAAAAAAAAAATCCCAGACAAATAATTAAAAGGAATTCATGTCTCATAACTTTGTAATTTATGTTGCTGATGGTAAAAAAAGGGATGATTTTAGGAGAGGGATTGAGAACATGCAGTATGCAGGCATTTTTTCCAGCAAGAGCAGTATTCCTTTAGGGCACTTTGGAAGATGCAATAGCTGATTCTGAATCTAATTTAACTGCATGGATGTGCAGTCCTGTGTTTCTTAGGTGTGATTTGGGGAAGGGGATAGGTAACTAAGGTAGCAATGAAGTTAATGAAGCTGCAAACTTAAGTGGCTAATGTAATATTTGCTCTTGTTTTATTTAAAGGGAGATTGCCAGTTTGGACTGTAGTCAATTTACAAAAAATGTTTAGATACTTACAAAAACACAGCACACTGTGCTCGCCAATTTTTGTGGCTCTGCACTCATATTTTCTAATGAATATGTTTTTCTCCCATCTCTTCAGAATCTCGATGAGGCTATAGAAGGAATCTCGTCATGCACACACTCAAATGCTGTGTGATTTCTCTGCATATAGTTTTGTTTATAAAATTATGTGTTTTACTACATGCCTGTTACATTGGAAGCTGAATATTTACAAAGGGAGTCAGAGAAACTGATAGCACAAAATGATGTTAAAACCATGGAGGAAACCTATTAGAAAAACAGAGGGTGAAATAATTTTTCTAGTCTCGCGCAGTTTCTGTAACACTGGATTTTAGTTATAACATGATGGATAAAAATAAGACGTGTTGAGTTCTTGTTTAAGCGCTAATCGATAGTTTTAGTTATTAAGAGATTGTACTTTGATGGACCCTTTTCTATCACACATATAATAATTTAAAATTTGTTTTATGAATAGTAGTACAGAAAACACATTGTTTTTCCCACTCTTGTTTGGGAACTTCTGCAGGAATTTGGAATACATGCTGTTATAATTGATCATTAGAATATATTACTCCATGGTGGCCATGTTAAGGTTGCTACCACAATTCTGCTATTGCCATTTCCTGATTTTTGGTTTTTAGTAATTACTATGCAAAATAGTTCTTTAATACTATTTGGGGTCAGAATTTTCTAGAAATGTTTAACTGGAAATTAGTAATAGGAAAACTCGGTATTGTTACAGTGACTCTTATGTGTCTCTTTCAAGAATGGTCCTCAGTATTCAGAAATCTATGCAAGTAGGAAAAAAAAGATTGGACGTTGTCAGGTATTATGGCAAGCAGCTTCTTTGAAGTAAGGACTGTTAAATGATCCTGTAATTGACATATTCATACTACCTCCAATTTAAAAAATCTTACTCAACAGACCGGAGATGCGTTAGAGGAACTCTTTGCTTCAGCATCTTTGAAATCTGTAGGAAGGAACCCTTTTTCTTTGAAATTTTACTTTTTGCTCATTCCTCTTACATTATATAAAGCAAAGCTTAATCATGGAAGTGTTGACTGTTAAGCACATAGTTCTGAATACATATGCAATGTGGCTTTCCATATTTATAAAATTTCACAATTTTTCATGGAAGCTGTGTATAAGATATCACGGAAGATTTTTCACTAGGTCAATACTTGATAAAACTGAGATTAATTTTCTCAGGCACTCTCAATAGCGTGTTTCTTCAGTGAGAACTGTACTCAAACAGAATGTACACTCTGTTACAAACCATTATTTTCACCTTTGAAATACAATATTTCTTGTATTGTGTCTAAACTTCATTACTTGTTTTTGAGGTTCACAATTGGGTGTCTGAACTAGTGGTGTGATTTTGAAAGGCCATTAACATATGGACCCTAACAGTAAAATATTTTTTTTAAATCTGTTCATACTGAAATGCTTTGCTTTGAGCAGAACCTGCTGAAGGCACCTGATGCATCCAACTTTATTCACTGTAACGTCACAGTTTATTTTCATTCTGTTACGTCATCATTGTATATCATTGGAATTGAATCATGTGGGTCATCATCTGTCTTTATCATTTCTAGGTCCTTAAGATAATCAGTAATTTCTGGTTGCAGGAAATAAATTAATGAAAAATTGCAATTTATAGGAGATTTTTATCTCTAAATAAGGAAAACGTTCTCAGTGGCAGAAATTGCATGTTCTTGAGAGTTCCGCTGTTGCCATTGATATATTTAACATCTTCCGTTAGAATGCAGCCACATCTCACTTTTTGACTGATTGGAATGTCTAATCCGTCATCAAACGTTTTGTACTTTGATTTAATTAGTATCGGCGACTCCTGTACTTAATGATGATGAGTACCCTTAACTAAAACTCCTTGATGCCTTACGAAGCTCATAAATAAAAATCACCCAGCGTATCAGTTTTGGATCTTCCTAAGATATTTCTCTTGCTAATTTTGCATACACAGTTTAACCTTTTTTTATGAAAAAGCTACTAGTCTGTCAAATAGAGTTTGCTACGGCCCAGCATATTCTTCCTTCGATAATCCAGTAACCCTCAGCATACATAACCCTCCTTACCAAACAAACTTCAGTGCCTGGGCTCACTGGGAAGTGTTTGCAGATATCTGTATATCGGTAGTGATGATTTATCTCAATCTTTCTGGAGCTGAAATATTATTTTGAGGTATCAGGAGACTTGCTTCTGTTAACCAAAAACAACAGAGGGTGCTCTTTCATACTGCATACTAAAATGGATATTTCCATAGCACTCACACCCTTGCCTTCTCTTCTATCATTATTCCTGTGCTGCTTGCCTGAATATCTTGGTATCAAAACTTTTAAGTCAAACGTGACTGCATTAACCCTTGTGAGTTTTCTGCCTGTCCTTCCCAAGTGACACAGTGTGATCACAGTTACCTCTTTCTTTTCTTCCCATAACAAGCCTCAGAATTTCTACCAGAAAACAAAACAAAAAAAGAGTAGAGTAGATTATACAAGCCTTATTCTTTTGCAGTACTGCTGGATCCTTTTTGTACCATAAGCATCTTGCCCGATCTGCCTGTTGGCGGGTGGCTCTTGGAGTTACTGACAGCGAAATCCAATTAGACCTCCCTACTTCTCTTGTTGTTCATTTTCTCCAAATAATTACTTAAAAAGTAGGGTTGGGAGATCTGGATTGTGTTCAGACCTCTGTCACACAATTCTTGTAAGAGTTTAGGCAATTCTCTGAGCTTCATTTTTTCCATCTGTAGAATAGGAGGAATGATAATTGTGTGCCAGCTGTCTTGTGGTGGGCAGAACATTCAAAAGTTTCTGTGTTCCCATATACTCGCAGCTCTGCTGAAACACTCTGCTTGCAAAGGTCTGTGAAGAATTTTCCACACTGACTGCTCATCATCCCTGGGAGCCAACACTGAGGACGTGGAAACTGTGTTCAGCGCTATCCGTGCTTCTCGGGATAGTGCCCACTTGGAAAGGAGTGAAAAGCAGCAACTGCTGGGTGTGCCATATTGGGCTAGCAGCAAACGTGGGGCTGCACAGGCTGCGATGCAGAGGAGAGCAGCAAAGAGAAGCAGATCTGGGGAAGCTGTTGGGACAGGCAGGATTGCATCTGTACCCAGAACAGTTTGCCTCATCCTCTGAAAAGCTGCAGTATTCAGCTACCTTGCAGCAGTCATGATTGCTAACCTAAAGACCTGCCTTTCACTACTGCTGTTGAAAGAAAGGGCACAAAGCGGCATGAAGTAATTTGTCTTTTTATTTATTACTTTATTATGTAGCATTACTGTGTTTTCCTATTGCAATGAAGGCATGTGGGAATCTCAACCTTTCTTACTTCTCCTTCCAGTCCCTGCAAGTCCTCTGTGAGTTTTGTGGGTAATACATATAAATGCCCAATCCCAAGGTGGAGCGAACTGCTTAGGTGCTTGCTGGCACTCCAGACTTGTAAAAATGTGAGTTTCTCAAACAACATCCACTTTCTTGGGAAAACCAGTGAAATTTATAAATCTCTGAATTTTATTTTCTGAGGTACCTTTAAAGCAGTATGGAATCCGAGGGAAGTAGAAGGCATAATAGGCTTTTGCTGTTGAGAAGTGGCTTGTGCTCAGATATGGGGATGTTCATATTTTTATTAGAGTTTTACAAAACTGAAGGTGTGAAAGTTTACTTTGCCTGGGGATGTCATTAACTTTGACTCCTGCTGTTTAATGAAGGAAAATTAATGTGCGCTACAACTGTTGTAGAAACCATTAGACACGATATCTCCAAAAGCGAGCTAATTTTCTGAAATATATTTCTTGAAATAATATGAGAAATTGTGTATTTCCTGACATTATACAAAAAATTTTACTTTTAAAATTTTACTTTAGAAAACATTAAGGAGAAATGTTTTAAGTGTATTTCGTCTTTCCAAATCTTTCTGTTCATATACATACAATTCACACAGATAATACATTTAATTTGCACCTTTGGACTACATCCAAGGAGACTGTTTCATATCTCTCTTTGCTGTTACTGTGGATATGTACAGTTATATTTTGTTTGGTTTCTTAAAAAGGAAAGAAAAGAAAGAAAGGAAAAGCTCCTACAGTCCAGTATTTTCATGCAAAATCACATCTTCAGAAGCGCACAACATTCTGTCCCTTGCACCTGTGGCCTGTCTGTGCAGATGTAATTGAAAGACTAAGTCCAATATACTTAGGGCAAAAATACCCACTGGCTTTTTGGCAGTAATGTCTCCGGTGGCTTTTTGTTGCACAACCACTTCAGTTTCCCACACTGCAAAAGATTGTTATTTCGAATACGCATGTGTTTAGTTTTTTTAGTTTTGGACTTATTTAGAAACACTATAGAATTCAGGAAAGATATTCCTAGCTGTAGGTCTCTTTCAGAGAGATATTTGATAGGTTCAAACTACTATTGCTTGGGTTTTTTTCCTTTTATGTGCTGCGTATGAGAGGAATAATGCAGCAGAACACAAAATATTTTAGATCTGTCTGCCGTTTCGTTTTTGTTCATCAGTTAATTGTACGATTTTTGTTCTGTACATCTGTAAAATGGGTGTAGCAGTGACTCAAATGATAAACGGTGCAATTAAGCAGTTTATGTGAAATGAGATGATGTGTTAGTATCTGATGCCATTATTTTGGAGTCACGTGGGTCTTTTAATCCGCAATCAGAAACTACATTGATCAAAAATAAATGTAACACATTGCAATGTTATGCAAAGACAATGTTAGTGGCAAAGACCACTGGTTTTGTGTCTTATTTAAATAGCATCCTAGCTTCATGCTTGGGGGATATGATTAACATCTGACATACATCAGTTCCCAAATTCTGATCGGACTGATTTATAATTGATAATTTATGTGGGCTGCCATGCTGATTAAGTTTTAATAATGAAACTCTCGAAATTAGTATTCTTCAAAAAAGACTTTACCATAGAGCAGTTACAACACAAATCGTGGACTTTAATTTACGTGTGTTAGTTGTGGATGAGAGGAATTACTGTAATTTCTGTGAGATACCCTAAAAAGGGTATCAAATGTGGATTCATGATGTGCAAATTGTGTTAGGGGATTAGAGGATATTGGAACTGTGCTACTGACAGCGGTATTATAAAGTCAAAGCTAATTTTTTAATTTCTATTTGTAACAATGCTGCAATGGAAAATTCAAATCGGTTCAGATATTTCTGTCAGTATTTTTAAGGTGTACCAAATAATGTTAAACAATAGTAAGGCCTGAAAAACTAGTAGAAAAGCTAGCATACAGCCCAGCATCTTAATTTCTCATAAAATGCTTGCCATTTTTGCTTATTTTACCGTTCTATTGATATCCACTTGGCAAGCCTGGGAAGCAAAAAAAAAAAAAAAAATCTCTTACATATCCATGATCAAAAATGAGCGCCTGATGGCCTGAAGGTTGAAATAATTATCTCTGGTGGCCGTGCAGATCTCAATGTCAAAGCTAAGAACCACAGGGCAGCAGAATTAAAGCATGAAAACTGGCATGAGCACAGACAACTGCTTGAGGCTCTTTATTACTGTTTGATACAGCAGTCCTTTGTTGGAAATCTTGTTTTTTTAGGTTCGCAAGCAACTGTGTGTGTCTAAT